>NC_056732.1:77129667-77169667 GCF_019279795.1 Protopterus annectens | reverse complement strand
TCTTACAATTAATTTTATTCTGATGCTTGTGTTGTGTTGTGCTGTATTGTATTATGTTATTTGTAACTGTGTTGTGATGTCCTGTGTTGTGTTATTATATTATGATAAAAATAGTTTCTAAAACCCTGTCCAGACTATGTCCCAGGCAAACCATGTTCAGATAGTATCATGAGAATCTAAAAGAGTTTAGCAGGTGGGAGGGAGTCAGTGGCATTTGTCTTCTCTTCCAGCTCGAGGGAGGTAGCCAGTTCAAGCCATTGTTGCACCCCAACAAGCTAGCAACACATAGATTGAAGTGATGCTGTGCTGCCAGTGAAGCCAGGAAGGTTGGTCATGTGTGTTAGTTAAGTAAGCCCCCTCCCATGTAGAACACAATTTCAGTATCACAGCTCTAACGCAGAGATGGGTTAGGCTAGGATTTGGAGAGGGACTTGCAAGATTGGCAGACTTGTCCACTTCCAAACAACTGACTATCACCTCCAAGGGGAATGAATAGGTTGATTAAGCTGTTTTTCTGGTCATGGAACAAATATGTCATACTGCTCTCACTCTGACCAGGAAATGAATGGACCAGGCTCTCACTTCACACAAAAAAGGAAGGTGTCAACTGGGAGCAGGAAGGGGCACTATTAGGCAATCACGTGGATCCCCCTTCAAAGTACTCTCTGGAAATTGAGGTAACAAGCACCACAGCATATCAGAAAAGTTGGAAGAGCAGAGATGACTCATGGATTGAGGTGAAAATTCAAAGAAATATAAAGAAAAAGAAAATAATTTCAGGGTAAAAAGACAGATAGAAGACAAGACATTGTGCATAAAAATCAAGGAGAGGTCATCGAAGAATGAAAATAAAGTTTTCAGATCAAAGAGTGTAAGTGGGAAGAAAAGTATTGTAATACAGACCTTTAAAACTAGTTAGTGGTACTGGGTGGTATAGTATAACGAAGAATCTTTCAGTGGTGTTTCATTTTTTTTTCTACCCAAGAAAGTAACTGTGAGATAGACACTACCCCTGAAGAACAGATTGTGTAGATGAGTATTTAAGTCAGTGCACTGAAAGTATTGTGAGGATGGTGTGTGAACTCATAATATTGGCTTTGCTGTAGTGTACTAAGACAAACATTATGCCTGATTTCCTACATGAATAATAACTAATGCACTTAAAATCTTACTGCATACAAGATGCAAACAAAGTAACTGGGATAATCAAAGGAAACAATATTCAGCCACCATCTTGAACAGGTAGTTACCACCCAGTACAATATGCATACAGAAATACTTGAATAAAGTCTAAAAATATACTATGTGGAGGCATAAAGAAGCACTGTACAAACAAAACCATCACCTGTTTCTGCTTTTTTTTTTCTTTGATCACTGACATGATGCCATTTGACATGGCTGGATAATTAAAAGTTGATGCTACAGAAATGGTCAGTGAGATGTGGTATTTCAGATGTGACATTGGCTTGTTGAATACCCTGAGTCAGTTTTAAAAAAGAAAGGAGGCAGACATATCTGAAGAACAATGGCTTCAAAATAAACAGGGGCATAAGCTCTGCCATGTCATCCTTTCTGGATACTATGGCTGAGTGACCTAAATCTAGATAAAGGGCAAAATGATAACTGTGTACTCAGTGAAGTTAACTCTACAAACCATGGCTAATATTCTTCCTTGTTTTATTAGGTTCCAGTTTTGGGCTGAGTCATTAATATTCTAGCAAATGGTAATATGGGGTACAGTCATTGAACAAATTTTACACTTCTTTCAAGCCAAATGAAAGCTCAGCAAAATGTTTTTCTCTAATTAATCTGTATGTAGATGCTTACATCTGTTTTAGTATGTATAATTTTAGAAGAGCGATTCAAAAAAAGAAAGCAAAAAATAAGTGTTTTCAAATATATCTGACAATTATACTGAAAGTACCATTTTAGTTGTGATCAATTCCATTCTGTTTGAATTGTAAAGACGCCAACAATGGTCCTCCCACCAGCTTTTGATGCATATACAAGGCTTTTCTTCTTGAAATGGCAGATGGCAGTAACTCCTACAGCTGTAAGAAAAATTAATATAATTATTTTTGCATAATTTCTCCTGGGTTTATTCATCCAGTAAGCTTCTTAAAAATAATAAAGTCCCAGGGTATAGCGATTGATCCATTAATACTTAATGCTAAGTCATTACTGCAAGCAGAGAACAATCACTAAAGTAGATCAATCCATTTAGTGCTTGCAACTATAATATTAGTGTATCTTCAAATATTAAATAGGTTGGGGGTGTGGTCAGCCCCTAGAAATATAAAAACTTAGTTCTCAAACTTCCAGCCCAAAGTTGCTAAAATTAAGTGAAGTTGCTGACCTGTCACACCTGCATTTTCCACCCCAGCACCCCACACCCCACCCATGCATACACCATCTAGTGTTTTTTTTTATTTTAAAGTTGATAGATTGGGGGAAATATGCAGCCAGTATATTTGGAAAAGAATGAAACAAATGATAGCTGAGGTAGAGTAATAGTGGATGACAAGGCTTCTCAAGGTCCAGAGGAACTCCGTGGTTGTCTGTGTTAGAAAATGATTCGGTAAGTTGGCAGTAGATACAAGACTACTGGGAAACCCAGTGGAAGAAGAAGAAGTTGAGGGAATAGTGCATATGGAAGATCAAGGAAGAGGTCATGGGATGCACAAGAAAAGCAGGATGTACTAAAGGGAAAGAAAGGGATGTAGGAGAACTGCAGGAGAATCCTAAGCTCTGGAAAGATAGAAAAGTTGGTAAGTCAGCAAAGGAAAGGAAAGAGCTTAGAAAAGTTGGAGTTGCGGATGAAGAATGTAGAATAAAAGTCCTGGGGAAAATGTAAACTGAGCATGCATTACAGGAGATGGATTAGATGAGTTATCTTAGTTTGCAAAGAGTGGCAGTTAGACTTATGAAGCAGGTTAATGAAAGAGAAGGGGATGTGAAAATGGTGAGAATGTAGAGCTTTCTGTCCACAGGCAGCCAAAGAGAGAAAGAGAGCGTATGTAAAAGGTATGGAGCATCATGTGACAGAGAGTCAGGGACATAGGAAAGGTATGTAAAAGGTATGGAGCATCATGTGACAGAGAGTCAGGGACATAGGAAAGGTTGACAGTGGGATGGAAATGACAGAGAGAGAGTGCAGTGTGGAGAGGGTGACTGAAATCAAGCAATATAGCAAATGATTGAAGGCATGAAAACAGTTGGCCTGGTGATGTATCAGCAAAAGATTTTGCTACGCAGATGACACATAACTCCAAGTAAACTAAAAGGGATGATTTTTATGATTATTATGATATATGATGTTTTTATTGTCATATAAAAAATGTTTTATGATATAGTTTTTATGATTATAGTTTCATAATTAAAGCCAGGATAAACTATGTAAGTCAAAGTATATTTAGCATGTCAACCTTGTGTCAGCATCCACGATTTGTTTGAAAGGCATGCATTAAGTTAAGAAGCCTTTCACTTTAAGCACTGAGGATTGTAATTTGAGTTTTGGCAGGCTTACCAATTATGATACTTTATATATTCAATTTGGAAACAGGTTGTTAATGTTTGTCTTTCATTTCTGAGAAAGTTCAACCATTAGTTTGGACGAAAAGCGTTGTTAAAAAGTATTTAAACGTTTAAAAGTATTAAAAGCATGTAACCAGAGTTTTAGCCTCAGCAGCTTTTTTGTTTTAGTAAAAAGTATGGAGCATCATGTGACAGAGAGTCAGGGACATAGGAAAGGTATGTAAAAGGTATGGAGCATCATGTGACAGAGAGTCAGGGACATAGGAAAGGTTGACAGTGGGATGGAAATGACAGAGAGAGAGTGCAGTGGGGAGAGGGTGACTGAAATCAAGCAATATAGCAAATGATTGAAGGCATGAAACTGTTGGCGTGGTGATGGATCAGCAAAAGATTTTGCTAAGCAGATGACACATAACTTCAAGTAAACTAAAAGGGAAGGATTTCTTTGCCCAGGATGTTTGCTGGTGATAACTTAAAGAAGGAGCTGGGAGTCTCCATATGGGGTGGAGCTGTAATTATGTATGGAAGCTATGGGAGGTAGCAATGCATTTCTGGTAGGAGATGTGTGGCAGAGCTATGCAAACCTACTGAAAAATGTGGCTCATTGCAGTGAGATGGAAACAGAATTAATTAAATGGAGACTCAAAGGCTTTGTCAAAGGCTGGTGGTGTGGTTAGCCCAAAGAGAAACTTCAAGACTATGGAAGAAATAGGAGTTGGAGGGTCTGAGGATATGATATGAAGGGTGAATACGCTTAAGTGGATGAGGAAAGCAATGACAGGAATTAAAGGCTGTTGAACCATATGAAAGTTGGAATGAATGGGGAGACAGGCTGAATATATAGGTAAGGGGAAGGGAGTGATGGAGTCTAACTTAAGCCACATCTGGGCTTTATTATATATTGTATAGCTAGACAGGATTACTATTTCATACTTACAAGACATTATTTGTCAATCAGTTATGTGTCACATGAGCTATTATTATTTATGAGAGTGATTTTTATACATTTGTTCATGAGATAAGCCCAGTGGATAGAAACGTCCATTTTCCAGTGTGACCCAGGAGCACTTTCAGGTTAAGTGACTTGATCAGAGTCATACACTAGGGCAATGGATGTGGAAAAAATCAAACCTTCTATGTTGGGATACTGGAAACAGCTCATTAACAAGTCAAAGCCTTAATCCTATGCACTAGCTGCCAGATGCCAGACTATTTTTATTACTGTCTTTTTACTGACATTTTCATAAAAAATAATGAAAAATTGTCATACTGCAGGCAATGAACACTAAGTGGAACAGGGTGAATCTGAAGGGATGAGTGAAGTCAGATTTCCTGAATGATTTTCTAACTCAAGTCTCAGCACTTTGAGAAGTAAAGCGTGATTCTAGTATAAAGCAAACTCAGAATGTCATTATAACACTTTGAAAGAATTTTTGCTGTGCCTATCAGTGCTTCTGTTAAACACTCACACAGACACAGGCCCACACATATGGATATAAATACAGACATACATATACATATACATATACATACAGATACATACTAAGTCCAAGATGTCTGTACATTGGAGTAAGTCTAAGGCACTAAAACCTCAGATTTAGAACTTATTTCCCCACATTTTATTTGCAGTTCCATAATTCCAAAGATCACAGTTGTGGTCCTCAGAATGTCAGTAGGCATAGATTCGTTACATTCTACTTTACATTTTGTTGAACTTAGCAAAGTTCTCAAGGGAAATGCAAAAGACAGATAACCATTTTATGTGATATTATATACTTCAGTTTAAAACATAGCTTTTTGAAAACAAGCGTGAGAGAAGATGAGAAGACAGTTGACAAGTATAGATAAATGACTTTTTACCTGTATGCACATTAGACAAATATATTTCTTTAGATGGATGTTTAGGTGGATAGAAGTAACTTAAAAAGGAGTGTCAGAAGAACCACAAGAGGAAACTATAGACAGAAAAGTGGAGAAGCAGAGAGCACAACCATTGATAAGTATGAGGAAGAAGAATTAATGGAAGAGAACCCAGGGCAAAGAAAGGGGGTGTTTAATGTGGTATAGCAGTAGCGAAGAGACAGGGATAAGGATAGAGGAGAGGTAGAGGCAAAGGGGGAGAAATTGAAGACAAACAGTCTGTTTATGCATCTTGAATTGTTAAGCTGCTATAGAAGTCTGAGCATAAGTTAGTGCCAAAAGACCTAACGGTCCTGCTCAGGATAGAGTCTATGTGGAAAGTGGGTAATAGTGGACAGAGAAAGAAAATGCTACAGGTGGGAGGAAGAGATGCAAAAATATGATTATTCACATGGAACGTGGGTTCGCACCCAAAAGGAAGAAGTGTATCAAAAGTTTCAGAGGAAGAAAGTGGGTATTATATTAATAAAATAAATTAAATTAAAGATGAGATATGATGGTAAGCTGACAGCAAGACATAACCTGGTGTGGATGTGTGTCATGCACAATGAGGGGTAGAAAGACGTCTGGTTGTCTGTAGAAAGGATTTAAAACAGGTGATGGATGAGGTAGCTGCAGAAAGAAGATGGCTCATATGGTTGAATTGAATGCAAGAAAGAAGATAAAATTTAGGGAAAGTATATGGGTCAAACGGGGATGACAAAAGACTGGATCACTTTTCTTGGAAGTGAAAGATCTGATGTGACTACAGAAATTGAAGTAATATGGGAAAATTTGAATATAACAAATAATCCAGTGAAGCACAGGCTTTATTGGGATGAAATAATCTCAGTGAGGAAAGCAGAAATCATTATTGGAAGAAATGGATGGTGTTGGACAGATGCTCTGGCAAATAAGAATAGGGAGAAACAATAATATATTTTCATAACAGAAGAAATTTATTTAGATTTGCTTACCAGGAAATTCCGGCTTGGTATGATCTCCTTTTTCAGCAGAGGCTCAAGGATAAAAGCTCCAAAATATTACAAAACATTTTAAGACCAATAATTTTATGATCTTGAAAAATAATACAAAAAATACAGTCTAAATAATTATACCAAATTAGACACAATGTGAAAATACTGGTTAAGACTAGATACAAGTTATGTGACAATGATTTAATATTTAGAGAAATTTTAGCAAGTTTACTGAGAAATCAAAGGTAAGTTAGTATAATATAAACAGAAATTGCAATATGAAGTGAGAGAAAGCAGGTTTATGGTATATTTAGAGAGAAAAATAAGGGAGGGAAATTGATAGAAGTAAAGAAGTGAATGAATTAGGGAGAGTAAGGAGGTGAAAGTCTGAATAGGTATTTGCTCCCATTTATGAATATAATATATTTATTTATTTATTTTACATTTGTTGACCGGGCTAGTCTAACTGGATACATGTCCATTTTCAGTAGAGGCCCGGGGAGAAAAGCTCCAAATTTAATACGAAGTAGGAAATCAGTCAACCTAAAATTTAAGACAGTCCAAATCAGCATGCAGATATAAAAAATATAATGAAAACAAAAACGATAACATATAAAATTTTTTTTTTTTTTTTTTTTTTTTTTGAGATGAGCAGAGAAACAATATTTTAAATGTACTTAGAATAAAAGAAAGGATAAGTGAGAGAGAGGAGGGGAAAAGATAGGAAAGGTATTGGAGATAAAATAGGATGAGTAGAGGATAAGATGATTTTCATAGAGCTAAGAAAGTTAGTTTTAAGAAGGCAAACATGCACCTAAGAAGAGAGGAAAGAAAAGAAGCTTTTGAGTACTTGTTCAAAGGGTAAGTTTCCTGTGTTAAGGAGTGGCAGTGGAACTTTCGAAAACATTTATTGGGTTATTGGGTAGAGAAGGGGAAGAAGAAAAGGGAGATGGGAGACAGAAGGGCTAGCTAGCCAGGGTTAATACAGGGGCAGAGCCATTTGTTATTAAGGTACAATTTGAGTTTCTTCTTGAAAATAGGAAGAGAAGTCATGGATGTGATATCAGCAGGTAAATTGTTCCAGTGTCTCCCAACTGAGTTGGAGAATAAGCCATCTCCTGCAGTGTTTTTAGGTGTAATAATGTTGATCAGAAGTTTGTTAGAGGAGCGTAGATGTTTCAGGTTATGATAAGGGGTAATAAGATTGGTGAGTATTGGAGTTTTGGTGGGTTGGTACAGGGTTTTGTGGGCTATTACCAGTTGTTGAAGTATAATCTGATTAAGAAGTTCGAGCCAGCCAAGTTGTCTTAGATTAATGCAGTGGTGGGTTCTAAAAGGAGATCCGGTAGCAAATCTAGCAATGTTGTTGTAGGATATAACTAGTTTATTAAGGTTTTTTTTGACAGGTTGGTATAAATAGGACATGCATAGAGTAAAGTAGAAATTAGATGGGTCTTAGCTAGGGTAATTCTAGTAGTTGGGGTAAGAAATGGTTTAATTCTATATAGGGTTCCTATTTAGGGTATCCTATAATATATCCTGGTGATGAGCAAGAACAGAGTCAACTCTTGACTAGGAAGCCTTTCAGAGTGGTTTTAAAGGACTGAAGGGAGGGCATTGACCTGATGGATACATGTAAGGAGTTCTAGGCTTTATCTACATGGTATGAGTATAGCCAATGCCCAGCAGATCTGATAAGTTTGAGGACAGATGGGTTTTTGGTCCTTAAATCACAATGACCAACTGGGAACATAGTGGTGTAGAATGTTATTTAGTGCTGGACAAGCAGATGGATGTTGGATAATTTTATAGGTGGTAAGAAGCTGTGTATATCTTAGTTGATGGAGTAGTTCTAACCAACTTAAGGTTTTTAGTGCTATACAGTGGTGGGTTCTGAAAGGGCTATTTGTTACAAATTTAGTAACTTTGTTGTAGCATTGTTCAAGTTTTGACTTTTGTGATGCCTGAAGACTAGTAAGGATGGGAGCACCATAATGAAGCATGGGGAGGAGATAAGTAGTGGCAAGTATAGTTTTAGTTGCGTTGGTGAGAAAGTTTTTGGATCTATAAAGCACCCCTAGTTTTTGATGATATTTTTATGCAATTTTGCATATGCAGGTCAAATTCAAAATTATCTTCTACTATCATCCATGATAATTTGCTATGAGAAGTAACCTCAATGGTTGTATTATCAAGAGAGAGGACTTTAAATTCTGTTTTTTTCCATGTGAGAGGTATTTGGGGGAAAAGGTAGAAAAGTAGTAGTTGTTTTTTTTTGTTAGGGTTCAGCATGAGTTGTGAGTTACATAGCCACATTTTATTGGCTGTTTAAACTTTCTGAGTAATTTTTTGAGGTATGCCATGTTGGTAAATGTGCAAATGAGTGTGGAGTCATCTGTGTACTATATTATGGAATCATGTTGTGTGGATGTGTGGAGTTGTTAGTGAGAATTTTAAAGAGGAAGAAACCAAAGATAGAGCCTTGTGGTACACCAGTGGTGACTAGGATGAATGTAGAGAGGGTGGAGTGCCATTTTACTGACTGATATCTATTGGATAGGTAGCTTTTGAACCATAGAAGGGTGGGTTGACAGAGACATAATGAGGACATCTGAAGTAAAAGTTTGTTGTGACAAACTGTGTAGAAGGCTTTAGACAAGTGTAGAAATAAGAAGACTAGTTTTCCATTATCTCTAGTTTTATTGACAGTATCTATATAGGTTAGAATACACTCTGTTAGTACTATGGGAAGGATGGAAGCCATGTTGTATGGGAGATAGGAGTTCCTCCTGCATGACATAGTTTAGCAATTGTTTTTGAGTACATTTTTCAAATATTTTGGAGATGGGAGACAATATTTCTATAGTTCTAAAGTGAATAATGCATGTTGAGGGATAATGTGTGATGTTTTCCAGAGAGAGGGAATGTGGAATTCCTGGATTGACCTAATTAGATGCTATTTTAAGGTACTCACTTGGAAGGTCATCAGCTGAAGAAGAGCATAGTTTGAGTTTGTTTAAGAGTGGTTTTCTAATGTATGTGGACACAGCTTTGAAGGTGAAAATGGATGTGGTGATACGTGGCTGTTAGGCAGGGTAAGGATTAGATGTTGGGAAATTCCTGGTAAAATATGTTATTCTATCTATTGTGGTTCTGAGGGATGAGTTGTTGGGGTAAGGGTTAGGGCTGAATTTTTGATAGGAGATGCAAGATTTCTTTAATGGCTGTCCAGAACTTTTTAGGGCTTTGTTTACTGTTACTGAGAAGGTTATTATAGTATAGTTTTCTGACTTCATTAATTGTTTTTTAGTACGACTGTGAAGTATCCTGAGGTTTTTAAGATATTATGGTAGTTTATATTTTTGCCATTCTTTCTATGCTTTGTTTCTCTGTCCTGCATTAACATTAGCCAAATTACATTATTTGTTTTAATTCTCTTCATTCTAGGAGGTGTAAGGCTATTAGGATATTCAGGAAAGTTGTACTGAATTCATTTACAGCATCATCTAAGGGGGGACTTTTTATGAAGTTCCAGTTAATAGATGATAGGGCAGTAATGAACATTTGTGGTTTAAACTTGGAAACATTATTTCTTGTTTTATAAACATGCTAATTAAGTGGATGTGTGAGATGTCTGGTTGTATAGATTGGGAGATGATCACTGACACAGTCAGACATTGTACATGAGGTGGGGTATTTGCTAGGGTCAGATACTATGATCCAGTCTAATAGGGAATTTGGTGTGTTGATATAATGTGTGGGGCTATTAATTAGTTGTGTGAAACCATATAACTTCATGCCAGATGTAGGAGAGTTAGAGATTTTGTCCAGCCATCTGGTATTCACATCATCTAATAGTGTTACTTCTTATGGAATTGTTATGGATGTTCAGTGTAGAATATCTTCCAGTATAGCTGTATTGTCACCAAGGGGATATAAAAAACAGTAATACATATTTGTTTATAATTGTTTACTTTCAGGAAAGTAATTAGAATTTTAGAGTATTTACCATCCTCCAAACTGCAGTGATCTTGGCATTTAGTATAAGTAGAAGAGTTATGAGGACATAGTACCCCCCAACACACTCACACACATTGCCAGATACAGGGAATGAAGCTGCCTCTGTAAAATGTTTATGAGATATAACAGTGAATTTTGTAATTTTACTGTTTTCTGACTGACTGATGGGTGACCACGGTGGTGCAGCGATTAGCGTTTCCGCCTCACAGCAAGAGGTTCTCCAGTTCGATCCTCGGCTGGGGTGCCTTCTATGTGGAGTCTGCATGTCCTCCCTGTGGTCATGTGGGTTTCCTCCAGGTGCTCCAATTTCCTCCCATAGCCCAGAGACATGCTATAGGTGGATTGGACACTCTAAAATTGGCCCTAGGTGTGTGTGTGTGTGTGTGTGTGTGTGTGTGTGTGTGTGTGTGTGTGTGTGTGTGTGTGTGTGTGTGTGTGTGTGTGTGTGTGTGTGTGTGTGTGTGCCATCTGTGGAAGGTTGGGCACTGGGCTGGCAACTGTAAAACTTCACTGCCAATCATGAGCAGGCAGGTCATCTACTGTGGTGACCCCTAACTTAAGGAGGACCCCTAATCTAAGAAGAAGACTGTTTACTGACTGAATCACAGTTTATTGTTTGAAATGTCAGGATTCACAATAGTGAATCACACATGTATGATGCAAAGCTAGACATTGATGCATACCTCTCAGCTGTCTAGATTTTTGCAGAATGTATTTTTTTTTTATTTGATATTTTTGGTCTTATCCTCATAAAATTTGTAGTTTTCTGCCCAAGCACTGAGAATTGAAGTCCTTAAATAATGACATGCTTTTGAGTTTCAGATTTCATATAATTCTGAAAATGAATGCTAACACAAATCCTGTTATTCTAGCAACTTTTTAAGTTTCAAAGAGCAATATTTAAAATCTGTCCCTATTTTTGTGCCCATTATTTCATGCTTTGTACAGACTGCCTGTGCTAAAAGGTTGAGATATATGCAATTATGGTGACCACAGTGGGATTTCAGACCATGATTGTTTGTTACTGAACATAAACAGAAGCATTTCTAATGACTGTGAATGAATGAAAATAGACTGCATATGTAAAGAAACGAAAGATAGAAGCAAACTGAAGGAATAGTTAAGGAGGTGTTGAGGAAGAATGAGAAGGTAAGATAGCACCAGAGAAGATCTGGTTACAATAGGTAAAAGCAGCACTGAATGAATAACTGACAACTGATAATCTTTTAAAACTTTATTCCATTACGTGCTTTGAAGAAGGTTGGTATTTTCTAGCTGAAAGCACTTAATGGAATAAAGTTTTAAAAGATTGTGATTGGTTAATTATTACATTGCAGTCTTTTTGCCAACTATATATGAGGTACAGATTAATGCCAGCCCACATCTGATGAAGTGTGTTTCAAATGAAAATGTACTGTAAACGTTTATGGTGGGTTTTTATACTTAATAAAATTCTTGAGAAGGATTCCAGGCTGTTCTGGGCTTTATTGATTCGCCGTGGAGGCTTCTTACTTGATTTAATCTACCCATATAGCTGCAACAGTGATATGAAGAATATAGTACAGCTGTGTAAGTAAACATACCATAATGTAAATGTCAAAATGATCACTGCTACAGTAGCCGTTCCATCACCACTCCCTTGTTTTTAGCGTATTTTTAAGCCAGGATGTAGACATTTGATTTTTGTCATTTCTAGCAATGGCCTGTTGGGCCTCAATCCCCCTCTTGCAATTGGCATGTAAGCTCTGCAAGGCTTGGTGCCCAAACCTGTCTTTTAGTCAGTTTTATAAATATTTGTGTAGAAAGTGTCCTGAAGCTTTGAAAGTTGGCCAGCTGTTGCATCCTTAGCAGGATATAACCAGCTTAGCTATGGCTACTTGCAGCACTGTTCACTCAAATGTCCACTATTATGGAAAGTTTATTTTCACAACTGTCCTTTACTTTTTGTTAGGTCTTTGCTTCATATATTGATCTAACCTTAATGGTGCCTTGAACAAAATGGATTTTTATAGCTATTGTTCTTTTTCTAACGTTTAAAATGTTGACCAGTATATTTTTAATACAGTTGCAGTATGTACTATAGTTGCCTTATAGGACTTACTATAAATGCTTAAATTTACTTTTCATTTATATGTTTCACTTTCTTATAGAACACATTCAGGATTTTCACTCAAAGTGGAGCTGTAAGCACAGAGATTTTTTTGGGGGTGGACTATAACTGTTAGCTACTGTTCAGCTTTAGAATTCTTAATAAGCATTTATGTTAGTTTGTAAGCCAATTTTCTAAGCACAAGGTAAATTAAGTGATGTACTATGCGCATAAAATATTCTTCACCTCATTATGAAGCTCTGACATAAGAAATGTAAAAACTGAACGCACACATACACACACACACACACACACACACACACACACACACACACACACACACACACATACATGCATACATATGTGGCATAATTGCCAAGGAAACCATGTACACAGTAGAACACCCTGCAAAATCTAAGTCTTGTTGACCAACTTGTTATTTGGTTGTATTGTTTTGGGTGCTCTCACTTGTCTTTTTAAAGATGTTGTGAACACACTAGTTTATTTTATTTTAAGAGTGTTCTTTGGTAAGAGAAAGTACAGGGCTGGGTGAGTTACTTCCCTCTTGATGACTTTAAAAAAGAGAAGTTATATGAGTGGACATGAGTAGAGCACCCTGCAACATTTAAGTTCATGGCTGGCTTGTTTTTTTTTGGTAATATTGTTTTGTGTGCTCTCCCTCATCTTTTTAAAGACATTGGGAACACACTTTAGTTTATTTTCTTTTAACAGAGATCTTTAGCAAGAGAATTGGCAAGGGTATGTGTGTTACTTCCCTCTTGGTTAGTTTATAAAAGGAAATTATATGAGTGGAAGTAAGTAGAGTCGGCCTGCATCATCGTGAAGATGCAAAGATATGCTTTGTTCTTTGCATGATTTAGTGATTACGTGTATGAGTGTTTGGAGGAACATGGTCTTTTTCTAATGGTTGAAGGTTGGTATAATTTTACTACATTAGCTTATGGGATGTATCTTAGTAAAACTGTAAGTAATATTTGATTGTTATTAGTTGATTTATTGTCCTAGCGACTTTGCATTTTTAAGTTAATACTTGTTTTCTTTGAATAATGTGGACTCTTTAAATTCATATGTTTTAGACGATCTTATTAAGTCTAAGTTTTTAATTGAATGTATGTGCTGTGGTGTATATTTAAAACTTTCACTCAGTAATATGTATTTTAATTGTATTTGATTGAAAGAGTTATCCTTGATTAGTTGTAAATATATTAGTTATCCTTCAGTGTTTACTTGTTTTTGATAAAGACTTTTAAATCTATCTGTGATTATATGAGTGACTGGTATGATGATTTACATAATTTGGCAACTGTTTTGTCTCATTCTCCTGGCCTGCAACTGTTGGGTTCTCATGCTAAGAAATTAAGCAGTGAATCTGATAAAGGTGATTCTCCAACTGACAATATCAGTAAAAAAAAAGGAAACAGGCACTGTCTAGACAGAAGAATAAGAAGAAGTTGAAAAACTCTGTAGTAAATTATATGAACTCAGAGCATGATATCATCCTCCCGACTTCTGTGGGAAGTAATTCCCCTACCATTTCTTTACTTTACCAGATTCTAATCAAGGCTTGATAAATCTTTATCTTGAAGTTATTAAAAATTCAAATAGTCTGAGACAGTATAATCCCCATATTTCTGATATGTTTATAATGGATATAGCTGATTCTGTCAATGATCACAATGTAATGATGGAGACAACTACTGCCCGGAAGAAAGTTATTAATAAGGAGTCTGGTAAGTTTGCTGAATGTTTGCCTGTTACACTTCTTAGTTCTGAAGTGAAGGAGAGTGTGTTTGTAGACTCTTTTTTTACCCCTGAATTAATTTCAGGTGAACCACACTTAGCTGTGTGTTTGAATAATAAGACTCTTGCTGTTACTGATTCTATTGTTCTAGATTGAGTAACTTTGTCACTGGCATGGGGCAATATTATTACAGCTCAGGTAAAACTTTATCCGGTGGAAACCAAAAACACAAATTATTAGATAATTGCCTAAATTTTAGTATTGATATACTATTGCTGAGTGATCCTATGTTGAAACCAGTTATTAAACATTTGAGTACACTAGATAAAAATCTTCTGACAATTTTTACTTAAGCTAGATAGAAATTAATTGACATTCCGCAATTCTTGCCTAAATTATTTTTGGTTAAAGCAAAATATAAGGTTATGGTTAGTCATGCTGGTGTAAATGATTTAAAAAGTACACCCCTTAAATGCATTGCTCACAATTCCGGAATATGTAGAGATTCATAATATCACTTATATTTTTAGTGAAATTTTTCCTTTCCCCTTTTTGGACTATTTGTTTACTAAGGCATGTCTGTAATACCTGGTTGCATCAGTTGACCTTAGTTTACAATATTAAATAGTTAACTTATGGAGAAGATTGTATCTGGGATTATAGATTATTTTCAAGAGATTTATTACATGTGAAAGACCATGGGGTATCAGTTTTTGCTAATAAAATCCATGATGTGTCTATATTTTTTTAGAAAAGGGTACAAGACCAATAGATATTCTCCATTAAGAATTGTGTTTAATAATGGAATAAAGTATTTTTACTGTAATGCCAGACATTTAGACAATACATTTAAGAAACTTGTTGGTCTAGTACTTCTAAACAAATATCATAGTGCTGCTATTACCGAATCCTAGAACTGTTTAAGCTTCCTGCTTAACAATTTCACTAAATATGAATGCATTAGGCGAAATCTTCATTGGGATGTGTGAAGTTATGGGTTCATAATTCTATTCCATTGATTTTATTAAGTCTCCAGGTTGAGTATGAAATAATTTCTGTCTAATTATTTATTAAACCCTATAGGACTCCTTTTATGGTGGTTTTGAGCTATAGATCCCTGAACATATCTAGTATGCTTCATTGCAATTTTCTAAAAAAATTTAGATACATGTTTTGTAAAAAAAAAATCTAACAGTATTCTTATTGTATTCTATTATTGTATGGTCATCACTATCCTATAATTCTATTTCAGAAGGAGAATTTTTTTTACATTTTTGCTTTCCATGGGTTGAGCCCATTAGTTACCTCAATCATATGAGGTTTAAATATACTAGACATTGTTACAGTTAATGTTCCTGATATCATTTACCCTATAGAAGTTATTCCTCCTCTTGGTGGCTCTGATCATGAGGGCTGATGAATGAAGAGAACGAGAGGGAGAGAAGGTTGGATGATGTGCAGATAGTGAATCATGAAGTGCAGTGGATTAGCAATAAGAAAGTAAGGATAGCTATAAAAAGGATGAAGAATGTAAAGGCTGTTGGTCCAGATGACATACCTGTGGAAGCATGGAGGTGTTTAGGTGAAATGGCAGTGGAGTTTTTAACTAGATTGTTTAATGAAATCTTGGAAAGTGAGAGGATGCCTGAGGAATGGAGAAAACGTGTTTTGGTACCGATTTTTAAGAATAAGGGTGATCTGCAGAGCTGTAGTAACTACAGAGGGATTAAACTGATCAGTCACAGCATGAGGTTATGGGAAAGAGTAGTGGAAGCTAGGTTAAGAAGGGAGGTGATGATTAGTGATCAGCAGTATGGTTTCATGCCAGGAAAGAGCACTATAGATGTGATGTTTGCTCTGAGAGTGTTGATGAAAAAGTACAGAGAAGATCAGAAGGAGTTGCATTGTGTCTTTGTGGACTTAGAGAAAGCATATGACAGGGTGCCTAGAGAGGAGTTGTGGTATTGTATGCAGAAGTTGGGAGTGTCAGAGAAGTATGTAAGAGTGGTACAGGATATGTATGAGGGTAGTGTGACAGCGGTGAGGTCTGTGTGGGAATGACGGATGCATTTAAGGTGGAAGTGGGATTGCATCAAGGATCAGCTCTGAGCCCTTTCTTATTTGCAATGGTGATGGACAGGTTGACAGACGAGATCAGACAGGAGTCCCCGTGGACTATGATGTTTGCAGATGACATTGTGATTTGTAGTGAGAGTAGGGAACAGGTGGAGGAAACCCTGGAGAGGTGTAGATATGCTTTAGAGAGGAGAAGAGGAATGAAGGTCAGCAGGACTAAGACAGAATATATGTGTGTGAATGAGAGGGAGGACAGAGGAATTGTGAGGATGCAGGGAGTAGAGGTGGCGAAGGTGGATGAGTTTAAGTACTTGGGATCAACAGTTCAGAGTAATGGTGAGTGTGGAAGACAGGTGAAGAAGAGAGTACAGGCAGGATGGAGTGGGTGGAGAAGAGTGTCAGGAGTGATTTGTGACAAACAAGTACCAGTAAGAGTGAAAGGGAATGTCTACAAGAGGGTAGTGAGGCCAGCTATGTTATATGGGTTGGAGACAGTGACATTGACAAAAAGGCAGGAGTCAGAGCTTGACGTGGCAGAGTTGAAGATGTTAAGATTTGCACTGAGTGTGACGAGGATGGACAGGATTAGGAATAAGTATATTAGAGGGTCAGCCCAGGTTGGAAGGTTTGGAGACAAAGCCAGAGAGGCAAGATTACGTTGATTTGGACATATGCTGAGGAGGGATGCAGAGTATATTGGGAAAAAGATGCTAAGGATGAAGCTGTCAGGTAACAGGAAAAGAGGAAGGCCTAAGATAAGGTTTATGGATGTGTTGAGAGAGGACATGCAGGTGGTTGGTGTGACAGAGCAAGATGCAGAGGACAGGAAGAAATGGAAACAGTTGATCCACTGTGGTGACCCCTAATGGGAGCAGCCGAAAGAAGAAGAAGGTGGCTCTGATCATAATGTAATTACTTCCACTTTTTGTTCTGTTATTCAAGTTTTGGTACATAAGGTTAAGAACTCTTTCAAATATATCAATGTTGATGTTTGGTGTGACCAAATAAATCAAATGAATTGGAAATCAGTCTTGTCATTATCATATCTTGATTCTTTGTATGGATATTCTAGACATAAGAATATTTTAGGTTCTTGCTTTATGCATGCTACCAGATTCAGTAGACCTTCCTTTAAGAAGACTCTTTGGTGGTACAAATCAATGAATAGATTGCATAGACATAAAATATGAGCATATAAGAGTGATAATTAATTTTCCTACTGACATTAATAGAATCAAACTTAATAAAATTGATAAACTTCTGAAATATGGAATTAAGAAATCTAATGAAAATTCTGAATATAAATTGACTAATGACCCGTTAATAAAAAGTTTTTTATTAGTATATAAATTTGAATGAATCTGTTAAGATTTATTTTATTGGCTTATCAAGGTCAGTATTCACCTCGGCAGCCTTCAAGGCTAGGATTCCTCTCTAGATGATTTGTGCAGCAGCCACGCAATTTCCATCTCATACATTTATTTCCACTATAAGTTGGATCTTGCATCTATTTATTTCCATCCTTTGACTCAAGGTAACTGAATATCCTTCCATGATGGTCACCAAGATTCAGGTGAAGCTGGGGACTCCTGGTCCCACAGGTTGCAGACAAATGAATATCCAGACCAGATTTAGAGCAGACCACTACTTCGTTTGAGCAGGTGTATTGTCTGCAACCATCCCGCCTCCTCATCCCCCTGTATTTTCAGTTTCCTGCATATTCCTTGTTTCCTCCTTTTTTTTTTATTGTTGCTTTGGCTTGCAAACTCGATCTGAGGTCAAACCTGGTAGAGCAGGGCATATGGGGTGAGGGGGAGAGCTGAGAGCTTGGATCCATAGCTGAAAACCATACGTTCGGGATCCCATATCGATCCATAACCATCCACAGCACACAAATGAATACACCTACTAGATGGAACGTTATGGTGTATATCAATTTTTAAAACTAGATAATGGGATAACATGATGAGAATGTTTAATTTAAAATTAATTAATTAATTTAATTGATTGATTTCATCACTACTTTTTACATTTTAATTTACAGGGTGACTCAGATGATTGTAATTTATCTAACTATGCATCAGGGGTATGTCCATCAATTTCTGAGTTGGCAATTATCTGGGGTTTAAATAAAATTTAAGATATCTGCCTCAATAAGTCTGATTTAAAACCAGGTTATTTACTATTTAGATTGAAAAAGCTTCCATCACCTGCACTATACATAACATTCAACAAAAATTTGCTTTGTTGTGTTCCTAACTCTTGCAAACTGTCATGTGTTATCTCTGTTTATAAAACTGGTGATAAGGAATTGATAAAAAATTACAGACCTACTAGTTTAACTTCTTTGCTAGGGGCAACATTTGAAAGATGTCTGGAAGCGCTAATGGGTAAGACTAGCATGAATATGGATATTAGGGATTTTGATCAACATGTGTTCATCAGAAATAGATCTACCCAGAATAATCTAATAGTTTTTTTTTATGATCAGGTTACTATGGCCCTAAATATGGATCTTACACCAGGAGTTATTTGGTGGATTTGGCCAAGGCTTTCAATAGCCTTCTCCATCAGGTTATCAGAGAGTGCCTATTAAAATCTGATATTAACTATTACATAATTAAATGAACACTGCCTTGGCTACATAACAAGAAACAAAGAGTCAGGATAAATAATGTTTACTTGGACTACTCATTTCTTAAATCTGGTGTTTCTCAGGGCACTGTTTTGAGACCTTTTATATTTAATATTGTATCTTCTACCATCCCAAAACATGATACATTTTTGGATATTTAAATATGCAGGTGATTGCACTATAGGGTTTATAGCTCAAACAGATCTGATTTTGATCAGCTTAACTATCTTTCTAGCCTGAATAAGTGGCCACTTACTGTTGGTCTCACATTTAGTATGGATAAATGAAAAGTTATGTTTTTTCTAATAAGATTCAAAGGCATTCTATTTATTTATCATCTATTGTACTTCAGGTTGTGAATTCTTATCAAGAATGTCAATTTATCCTCTAAAGGACACATTGAAGAGTTCTCAGGCAAGGCTATTAAGTATGTGGGTTTTCTGCTGAAAAATCTCACTCTCACTATAAGAAATGAATATTATCTAACTAAATTATTTAATACGTATATACGTCCTATTACTGAATATAATATTACATTCAAAGGAGATTCACAAAAAGTATAGTCTCTTTGGGAAACTTAGACTATTGCTCCAGATGTAAGTATTTGAATTTGCTTTCTACCAGTTATAGACATCTACAAGGTAAACTTCTACTTGCTTTTAAAGTCTTTCATGATGTTAGTTTGCAAATTTAGTCTGACACTAAAGTTAGTAATAGTTTAAAAGCTTAAAACATGGTAATTTGAAACTTATTATAAAAATGGGTAAATGTAATGTTAGACATTTGTTTACTACTAAGATTAATCATCTTTGGAATAGCCTGTCTGTACACATAAGATCAGATAAGGGATTGGAATGTTTTAAAAGGAGTTAGGATGCTTGGTTTGGTGACAGGGTGTATGAATCTCTATTAAATCAATCAGTGTTCTATGATGGCTCTAGGCCCTAAGCACTGTATATACATGTATATTTTTATGTAAATGAGGCTGCTGCCTTATCATCTGAATTTTATTCCCCCTTAGATAGATGTACTGAAACATCTCTACCCATTTGATGTAAACAAAATAGCAAGTTTAAAACTAAACCCATATTGTGGAACTCGTATATCAACAAACCCTATAAACATAAAGAAAAAGGTCAAGACTTTTAGTATGGCACTCTTCTGCAGGGAGTAATATTTTCTGACTATATTCATCAGCCATATTTAAAGGGTTAATTAGACCACAAATCTATGAAAAGTGATGGAAAGAAAAATGGAAAAAGACTACATGCTAGAGTATACAAGAAAGGTTATCTGTATGATGGAGAAAAAAAATGGAAAAGCACTAGAAAGAACCAGCAGTGTTTTCCCAGATGACCCGCACAGGACTGACAGACATGAATAACTGAAGTCTCATTAATGACAATAAAGTTAATAATAGGAAAGCAGTTATGCTATGCAATATCTTCCATGTGACAAAGAAAATGAACACATTGCAATATGGTAGCTAATTTGCCAGTTTCAAATATTAGAAGGAGAAAAAGGAAATCCAGGAAGCCCCTGAATTAATTTATGTTGTACACTAGAGGGTACACAGTTTGACAACAGACAACATGCTTTACAGGAAGCCAGAAGTCTCCTGAAGGTAAAACCAGTCATATATTATGCTTGAGTGAACATGCTTGTTAGAGATGCTTAACCCTAACATAATGGAGGTATTTTTTGAGGGGGGATGCCCATCATCTTTGAGTGGAACAGAATACATATAGAAGACTAGAGCCACTATCCTATGATGAAAAGTTGGGTGAAGGCTGTTGTACCCGTGAAGTTTGATTTCTCTGAGCTGGAAGCTACAGGGATACTTACCTCTAACCTAGTGGCATTTCTGAGGAGGAGTTTTCATCATCCTTGAGTGGCACATAATATATTTGGAAGAGAAGAGCTGCTATCCTATGATGGAAAGTTGAATGAAAGCTGGTGTGCCTCTGGAGTTTGCTGTCCATGAGCTATCGGGAGTCTTCTGTATATGTAAAGCTGTTACAGCTTGTGTTTTGAAGGAGCCAAAAGGAAATACCTATGAATCATGGACATTTTTGGTCCAAGTATAAAATCTTCTGTGTGTTTATTGTGCTGCATGGAAGAAAAGCCATTCTGAACTGTTACAAGCTGTAAGTGCTACTTCAAAGATGTTTTTAAGCTGTTGTCTTATACTTGTTTTGAAAAAAAAATGCATTTTGTTCACCTTCCTTCCTTCCTTGTAACTAAATCTATACTGAATGATGAAAAGCTGATGGTTAAGATTGCTTCAGTAATGCAGGAAGGTGGGACTTGAGTAATTTATGAAATGTTGAAGTGATTTATAATTATTTAAAAAACAAAAAAATAAAGTACATGCATTATGCATGAAAAAGAAAAATGTAATGGTTTGTTTTCTTTTCTATTAACATATGTGTACCCGTGTCACTACTGAATATATGTGAAATTAAAAAGGTGTTCTGTAACTACAACTGAACTGAAATATGACACTCCCCAGGATTCACGAATCCTCCGTGTAAGACTAAATAAGTCTTACTCGGAAACTGCAGTTGAACGGTATGACGTCAGCGTGCCATGCATATTCATGAGGGCACGCTGACTCCACTCCAAGTCTAACACGGACCGTGCAGGAAGGCAGGGGCCGTGTCTGACTGCCGAGCAGTCCAAAGGTCCACGCCCCTGCAAGTGTCAGAATTGTGAAATGTCAACACACATGAGCGAGTCCGCTTAAATGTCTACATACCCAACACTACACTCCCTCACATTGTAAACCCCCAGTACAGTTATAAAATGTAAAACTTTTAATTTTTTTTTATAGCTGCCCATATTTGCACGTGTTTGCACGGGTGTGCCCATTGCTTAGCTGCAGTTAGCAATTTCGACACTGAAGAGCATAATAAGAAATGTTTATGCAAATTAAGCCAAATAGCAATAGCGTAGTGGTAGAGCCTTCGCACAAAGAGGAGGCATTCACAGTTCGAGTCCCACCACTCCCCTTTCTATTTTATGTTTTAAATTAGTATATGAATAATTCCTGATATATATGAGTAAAATTTTACTAAAAAGCATTGAAATGGCCTATGTATCAGTGAACAAAATGTATATATATAAATATAAGAAGGATATTGACATATAATTGTCCGTAGCTAAGCAGCGCTTTACCCAGCGCAATATAGTTGCCCATAGTTAAGCAGCGCTTTACCCAGCACAATATAGTTGCCCGTAGTTAAGCAGCACTTTACCCAATGCAATATAGTTGCCCATAGCTAAGCAGCTCTTTGCCCAGCACAATAGGTTTGTGCGGAGGTGCACACCGCGCTAACCAGTGCACCGTAGGGCAACATGGAGCAACGTAGAGCAAAGTTGCCTAAACACAGCCACACCCCCTAGCCTGTCTGGACATTAGTAAAATAAAAAGCAATGACCAGGTTCAAACCCAGGACACTGTGCACCATAATCAAAGTACTGAACCACTAAGCCATGACAGCTTAGGATAAACAGCCACTGTTAACATACATATACTTATAAATGGTAGATTAACCATTGCTAAGCAGGTCTGCAGTCAGCCGGGAATTTTCAAAAACATAACATAATATCCACCCTAGTACAACATCACACCCTGCTGTTCTCCAGAACCAGCCAGGACCAGCATGAGCGCACTGCACTGTGGCAAGATGTTGTCCGTCGGGTTAATGACGTAGGCATGCATAACCAGACTTATGAGCAGGTACGCCATCACTGCAGTGATTTAATTAGACATATCCGGCAGCATGCCTCCAATGTCTGCAGACAACAGCTTGCCACAGGTGGTGGTGCAGCATTACATCCGCCCCTTACCAGAGTGGAAGAGCTGCTCCTCAGCGTGGTGGCTCCTGGCCAACCACTACAACAGACATGTGTCATCATGGAGGCCGGAGTCATCCAGCAAGTTGACTCGGAGCGTGCAGGTAACATGGCATATCTGTAGACTACTGTTGGCTCGATTGTTAGAACATGCATATGTCAGATGTGTATTGTGTATTTAGAAGATGTGGAGCCTGGTGTTGTGCAATACTGATAATTTGGAACATAATCTGTATGCCTGTGACTGTCAACCGTTGTACTACTGTAAAATTGCAAACTCACAGCAGCAATGCCATAGTTGTTGACACTGACAAACTGTCTCATATCCTTGTAGGTCCCTCTGGTGTGACAGCAAGACAGCAGACCCATGCTGGTTAGTGTTCTACATTTAATATAGCAAATAAATGTGCATGTCATAGGTGAGTTGTAGGCCATATACACATGTAAAACACCTACACATAATGCATGCTCTGCATGTTTTCTGTGGGACTATGCACATCCCAGTAACATGAGTAGCTGCCTCAAACACATGCAATGCACAGAGCATCCCAAACAATTGTGGTACACTGTAGTGGACATTGTATAGGCAGAGTCAATACACATGCACACAACATACACCACTTTGTCATACGCAGTACGTGTTAATATGATACACATGGTGTATTTAGACACCTGCTGTAAGGTCAGACTCCAGTATCCCAAATGTCATCCACACAGCACACATACTATACCTGAGGGGTAGAGGCCTATCATGGGGTGGTGCGACACTCTTCAACACACAACACATTCATGTTAGGCAATGCTCCCTATTGAACACCTTACATACCCATGTAACAACTGCCTGTGAAATGGTTAATGTAGCAACAGTGCTGCAGTTCAGGTACAGCAAGATCATTGCCAGTGTGGCACACATCAGTGGCCTTGAGTGACCACATGATGCTGCCTGATGATGGCTCATGGTACTACACTACATAACGTTACAGTAACTACAGTACTACACATAGCATTCATTGCTATACACCTGACAGTTGTGTGCATCCAGCCATGGTATGTATACCTGTGAGTGATGGTGCACAGGACATTGAAAAGCATTTAATACTTGCACAGCAATGTTGTGTCTATGTACACATTGTGTTCCAGGGTGAGGCCAATCATTAAACAACACACATGCATCAAAGACATGTATACTGTTATTAACAAGGACTCTCTACACTCGCACTGCATGCTGTTGAGCAACACACATCCTGCATGCTGACACATGTGATAGGACTCTTTGACTTGTGATACTGTACTCCACCATCGACCACTAATGAGTATGTTCTGGATTGCCATTGGTGTGTGTGTGTGTGTGTGTGTGTGTGTGTGTGTGTGTGTGTGTGTGTGTGTGTGTGTGTGTGTGTGTGTGTGTCTACTTTAGTGAGTAGTGTATTTGTGTTCATGTGTGCATGTGTGCATGTGTGCATGTGTTCATGTGTGCATGTGTTCATGTCTGCATGCGTGCATGTGTGCTAACATCATGTACAGATTATAAAGTGTGTTTCCTGTCTTCCTCTCATGGGTGCTGAGGTTGTGTTGGTTGAGTGCAGCAGGGAACCTGAAGTCACTGCCACAAATAGTGGAAATGATGACACATGTGTTTTGGCACAGGCAGGTTTGACAGGGTCTGTCATTGAGCTGCCAATCGACAGTACACAGCTTTCCACCCCATCTATGCGCACATTCATACTGCCAATACATCCCTCATCACCAATGGCCTTAGTTGAGGGCCAGCATACAGTAGGCATTGACCAGAATAGTGTGGTATCTATGGCACATGCATCTCCTCACAGCAGCCATACCCAGATTCCTGGAACGGTACCACATAGGCAGATGTCCAGGGGTTCTCGTGGGAGCACTGCTGGTCATAATACCCCTGGCAGACGTGCCCCCACAGGTCTTACAATCTCAGGTATGTTCTGGGCTGTAATGCAGGCACAGGTACGTATGGAACGGTACACCAGACAGGGACTAAGGCCGCAGAGGCCCCATAACACCGCTATCAATGACAGTATCCGTGACCTTGCCAGTGCCATCTGTAATTACACCGAGGTCATTGATAGATGTTGGGGGGAGACATTAGATGTCCTCCGCAGTGTCATGTCCATGTGCCAGGACAGTGCAGGATGGCTGAGATGTCGACGTGGACGTATGCCAGCAACATCATTGGCTGGCAATCATCGCGGATGACACACAAGTCACAGCCACTCCCGTAGTGGCAGTACCAGCCCCAGCAATGTTGGGGCTGGGCCTGTCAATAGGACATCATAGAAGACCATGTGCACATGGCTCTGGCCAGTCCCAGCAGGGACATGGGTCCAGTCAACATCCCTCTGCCTCTGATGATAGTACCCAGTCTGGCTTAGTACCCGATACTGTCCGTGGCACCCCTGCCAGTCACAGGTACTGTGTCCATGGCCAGAGACAGTGATCTGTACAGCCTGGCAGGTACAGTCTGTGGCTGTCCCACAACCTCCCATATATGGCAGCCACATGGTGGAACTGTGTGCATGCAGACACACATAAACCAAACACCTAGGGCTAACACATACACACACATTACATCAACATTGACCCATGCTGTACTGTTGTCCCTCACACACACACACACACACACACACACACACACACACACACACACACACACACACACACACACACACACACACACACACACACACACACACACACACACACACACATACATGTCGATTGGATGGGTCAATGTCGGGCTCTGGCAAACCAACAACACACCCTGTGCATATGATGAAACTGTGCCACCTCCTGTCATCTGTAACATTGATGCAGGAACAGGCTAACATGGTGCTGATGCACAGGGTGACTTTATAGCAGTGTAGCAATGTTAGCATGTTGTCAACAGTAAAGTGTAATGATATCCTTGTAGGTATATCTGAGCAGGCATGATGCATTAAAGCTATGATTATCAATGTAGTATTGTTTACACCAGTGTTAATTCCAAAAATGTATTCTCCGCCCATGTGCCACTTGGCTGATGTGTGTAGTTCTGGCAGCACGTGTTGGTGAGTGGACAGTACATGTGTGATGTGTGCAGTACAGATTTGCAGGTGTACATTTGAGAACATGGTGGAGGTGCACTGTCTGCATGTACGTGCATAGTGGACACATGGGAAGGGTGACATGCCCTGTATTACACAGTGTTAACACTTCATAGTTTCTATTGGTGGCCAGTATACATTTTACTACACATATGTTTTAACTTGGGTACACATGAGTGTATGACATGGTTTGACAATATGCTGTGGGTGATACTGTTACTATCTGCCATTGGTTTGCATTCTGGTAGTATACACAACCTCAACAGCCTGACTATAACCAATCGTTAGATGATGTCTTGACAACTGACACACAGATGTAGGAAACTCAGTAGCATTTGGATCCTTCTGGTACTATACTATACCAGTAACCAGTGGTATTGACCGCCACCCATTCCTGGGACCACTCCTGTTTGGCATGTAGCCCTCTTAGGTACAAGCAAAGACACTAGGGATATGTCCTCCACATCTGGAAATGCATACAGTGGCCTACAATACATTCTCTGGATGAGACACTTATCCTCCACAAGGGTATCATACAGACAGATACCTGTTGTCCAACCCATGCTGTAAAGCTATAAGCCAACTATAGCATAGTCATCCACATTTACTAAACATAGTATCCCGACAGTACCACATAGGTAGTAGCCCCCAACATGTAGAACGGGTACCGATGTGTACATACAGCCAAGTGTTACATCATCTGTCCTTTGGTATTCACATTTCCAAAGGTATTCTGAAGTCCCTCGGTAAGCAATAAGGGGTCTGTATGCATATCCACAAAGTTGTTGTACACCTATAATGAATGTCCATTATTGACAGACTTTGTTGTGTTTGAACACGTCTGAAATATACCCCAGGCATGAACCCTCACTCACACTATTCTATAGAAACTGTCATGGGTGTGTGTGACACAGATGACCTAGGTCACAGATCACTACAGTGGCTGGCCTTGTCACAAACATACATATGTGACCTAAGGTCTGAGAAGCAGCAGCACAATCTGTCAAATGTAACAGATGTATTCATGTAGAAAGCAGGCTTCACACCTATGAACTAATTGAGGTCACATGTACATATATGTATTTGCCACACAGATACCTGAAGTGTGCAATGCACATACTGTTATTTTACTGATATGTCATACAGTAGTAAAAGTAAAACCCACAACATATTGACCAACAGTATCACACACACTCAGCAATTGCAGGATTCAAACACCTACCTCAATATGCTATGATACTAGGGAAGTACACATTAACATGACGCACTATATGCTTTACTGGGAGTTTGCATTTCCACTGCTATATTTGTAGGATGCTGACATCATCAGACTTGCCAAAGAGGAATATACCACTTTTAAGGTGTTTTCCTAGTCTCAAAAAAGGGCATTCCTCTCAAAGAGAATCACACACACCCCCAAACACACTCAGCAATTGCAGGATTCAAACACTTACCTAACTATGTTATGATACTAGGGAAGTACGCATTAACATGACGCACTATATGCTTTACTGGGAGTTTGCATTTCCACTGCTATATTTGTAGGATGCTGACATCATCAGACTTGCCAAAGAGGAATATACCACTTTTAAGGTGTTTTCCTAGTCTCCAAAAAGGGCATTCCTCTCAGAGAATCACACACAAACATACACCCACACACACACACACTGGTAATGTGTGTGCACTTTGTTTTATGCAATCCCAGGACTGAGCCATGGGGGACAGCAGGTGTTACCAGCTTGAAGAGGACTCCGCAATTTTTACCTTGTGTGATTTATCTGTGGCCCAGTTGCCAATCCATCAGATGACAATACATATTTATGCACAGGTTGTTGATTTTGTGGATACAACGTGTCTGGGATGTTGGAAAAGGGCTATTCAAAGTCTATGTGGGATGTGTGTAGCTCATTTCAGTGATGTATGTCCTGGGTGGCTGCCTTGCAAACAGTCTAGCAGGTTTGGGAACCATGATCTGCCCATGACCAAACCAAAGTTGGTAGGGTTGTGTGTTTGTAGGCTTCCAATAGCTCTGTTTATGACTTCAATCATGATGGACTCCATGGCCTTGCAGATCAGACTTCATAAGCTTATAAGACTATAGTTCCCATGGTCTGTTGTGCACCAACACTTGTGGAGTGTGCCATATGTTGCTGTAACCCATTCAACAGTTTCATATCCTGTAGAGAGGGTGAGGCTCAACAGACTGTTCAGGTGCAGGGTCTGTTTGTTCTGCAGTTCACTTATGACACATATAGGGAAACAATATAATCCAACTGATGCCATGTTTTCAGCTTTGGAAGGAGCTGCTTACCCATTCTACATGTGGTATCTCCTAGTATGATGATAGGGCCTTTTGTCAGTGGGAGGTGGGTATGTATGTATGGGCCTGTCTGACAGGATGTTGGCATTGTCAGTCATTTACAGATGGCCCTGACTCAGGACATATATGAGTGTACATTGCTATTTATGACATAGCTGAAGGAAGTGTCATGGTTCTGTCTGGACTCCTTCGCAGATAATCTTTCCATAACCTGGATTGGATAATGTTTGGAGTGCACATTGTTCATAGGTTCATAGGTTCATACTAGGCTATCTGCCCTAGGGCATTTATAAGCCTAGCCAGAGTGTGTTTGGCTTTCGCCACCCATTTTAAATGAATTTTGCTATGCCCTTTTTCGAGGTTAGTATACTGTGCCTCTGTCTAACAGTGACACAAAAGTGATACCTGGGGTAAACCTACTATTTCCCATCCACTCATCAAGATTCCTCTTGAAGAGAGTCAATGAGGGACTCTGCCTAACCTGGACTGGGATTTTATTCCAGAGTGAAGGGAGCCTCTGGGTTATGAATCTGTCCCTCCAGCATGTCCTATTTATTTCAGTGCTGAGGTTCAAGTCTCTCAAGCGCGTAGCTCAATGGGATTTGGATTTTCTGAGGTGCAGCATGTCCATTAATTCCGGGTTGGACATGGCTTTATACGTCAGGCACAGATCGCCTCTGAGCAGGCGGTATGCCACTGAGTAGAGCTGGAGTTTCTTTAACCGGGCAGCATATGGCATCTGTTTGAGCCCTTTGATCCTCTTGGAGAGGTACTTTTGGGGTCTTTCCAGTTGCTGCAGGTGTCTGGTAAGGTACATCCCAAAAGGGGCATTATACTCAATTATGGGCTTGATGAGGGATGAGTAAAGAGGCACGATGACCTCCCCTGATCTAGATGTGAATCCCTTTATGATTAGGTGGGCTATATAAAATGTTTTTCTAACCACTTCGGCCAAGTGGTTGTCAAATGAGAGATTGCTATCAACTTGGGTCCCCAGGTCCCTAATTACTTCTTCCGTACTTAATGGATTACCACCTATGTGGTAATTTATGGGCACTTTGTTTTTGCCAGGGGATGACTATACACTTTTTGGCGTTTAGCTTGCGGCCATGGCTCTGGCACCAGTTGTCTGTTTCTATGAGGCCCTTTTGTAGGATGCTTGTGTCGGCTGGAGTCTCGATTATGGCGCCCAGTTTGCAGTCATCTGCGAACTTGGTCAGCCACAGTCCTTCCGTGTTAGCCTGTACCTCCGAGAAATATATACTGAACAAGAAAGGGTCCTGGACTGAGCCTTGTGGGACGCCACTTGTAACTGGTTTGGAGTCTGACATGGCTCCAGCAATTCTAACCATGTGGGTTCTGTCCTTGAGCCAGTTTGCAACCCATCTAGTGACATAGGGGTTTATATTTAAGCTGGTGAGCTTATCTATAATGCCCAAGTGGGGTATTGTATCGAAGGCTTTTGCAAGGTCCAGGTAGGCTGTGTGGACCACCTTCCCCTCGTCAATGGCCTTGGTGACTGTTTCAAAGAAATCAACCAGGTTTAAGAGGCAGGATCTGCCCTGAACAAAGCCAAACTGGGTAGGATCCAGTGTCTGTAGGTCCCCAATATCTTTATTTATGAGGTCCATGATGATCCTTTCCATAGCTTTGCAGACCAAGCTAGTCAAGCTTATGGGGCGATAGTTTCCAGGATCCGTTGAGGCACCACCTTTGTGGAGAGGGACCACTGTTGCTGTACGCCACTCTTTGGGTACATATCCTGTAGTAAGGCTGAGATTGAACAGTAGTTTTATGTTTGGGTTTAGTTCTTCTTGGAGTTCATGTAGGATGCAGCCGGGACACTGTCTGGTCCCATTGATGCTGTGTTTTTGCTTTGGAGAGGGCTCTTACCTGAGCATCTGAGATGTCAGGGGCAGCACTCTGCTGGGATAGATATTTGCCCTTTGGTGGGGAGGGGAGTTTGCACTGAACCTGTCAGCTAGGATGTTGGCAATGTCTGTGGGTTCGGTGTATTTTTTGTCATTTTGGACTAATTCTGAGCATATCTGGGAATTCCCACCCAGGTTCCTAACATAACTAAAGAAAGCCTTGTGATTATCCTTAGTGTCCTGTGCAATTTTTCTCTCGAAGCTGGCCTTAGACGATTTTATGAGTGCCCGTAGTTTTTTGCTAATACTGATCAGAGATGCCTTCCCTTTTTGGGATTTTGCTCTAACATGTAGTAGCTTCCTCCTTCTATTGTATAGTTTGTTTATGGCTGGGGTCCACCAGACAGGACGCCTAACTTTGGAGGATTGGGTCTTGGTTTTATTTGGGATTGCATGATCCATGCATTCCTGAAGGTGTTCATAGAATACGTTTATAAAGGATTCTGCGGTCTGGACCGTATTTTCCACAGGCCCGGGGTCTTTGAAGGATTCCACCTCGGTTTTGAGGAGTGTGAAATTTGCTTTAGAGAAGTTTTTCACTGTGGTTTTCTGGGCAGGGGCTGGGGTCGGGATGTGAATATCTAGTGAGATTAGTTTATGGTCTGATCTTACCAATGAGGGATACACTTCTGGTCTGGAGCATAGAGTCCCCATGTTGGTGATGATCAGGTCCAGTATGTTTTCCCCTCTTGTGGGAGTGGCAACAAGTTGTTCCATAGCATTTGAGTTTATAAATTCTAGGAACCTTTGGGCTAGGGTGTTGGAGCTAGAGTAATGCTCCCAGTCTATGTTAGGGTAGTTGAAGTCGCCCAATATAATGGTGTTTGGAGAGACCTTCATATTTTCCAGTGTTCTCAGGAAGGCCGAGTGGGGTACCTGGGTTTGGGAGGGTGGTCTGTAGCAGGCTATAAACTGGAAGACAGTTTTACCCACTGTTAGTTGCACATGGATAGTCTCTGATGCTTCGTGCTGTGCCACCAAACTGGAGGTGTGGGTATCTTTGACGAATATTGATACTCCCCCTCCTTTTGTGGTTCAGTCCAAGTTTTGGGGCCGAAAAACATGATGTGAGGTATAACCTGGTAGTGCTGGGGTTCTCTCGGGAGCCTTGAACCAGGTTTCTGTTACTGCACAGATATCGATGTTCTCCATGCTAAGGACAGTTTTGAGTGCGTGCATCTTGAGGTTTAGACTTGTGGCATTGAGTAGCATTACTCTTAGTTTCTTATCCCTTGTGATACCTATGGAGGTGGGTTTGTCTTTTGAGCCTTGCCTAAAAAAGGCACTATGGGGGTGGCAAGAGCCTTTGCCAATATCCGAAAGCCAAGGGGTGACAGGTGCAAGCTGTCCCTAGCGAAGCATTGTGGCTTGTCGAGCATGTCATCCCAGGCAGACAGGCATTGGATCCCCTTTGAATGACACCAATACTTAAGCCAATTGTTGAACTTGATCATCTTGTCTTCATATTGTGGCATAATTCTTGGTGAGGGTAAGATGCTACTCAAGGTCAGGGTCATACCTGCCTGGGCTACATGCTCAGAGAGCTCCTCTATGTAGTCCAGGGAGGTGCGTCTCAGGTCATTCACACCAGCATGGACAATGACTGAGTCATATTTGTACTTGCCTTGGAGTGACCTGAGTGCTTGTGTTATGTGGCGGATCCTAGCGCCCGACAGGCAGCTCACCATGACCTTCTCCTTGTTCAGCCTGTTGAGCAGGACGTCAGTGTGCCTGACGATAGAGTCACCTATTACAAGTGTATCAGGTGTGTTGTTTAGCCTTAAGAGCTGTGACTGTTCGGCACACTGGCTTTGTGAGCTATGTGTTGCACGTGTTTTGTTTTGGGGTAGCGGTTGCTTGGGTGTCTGCTTTGGAGGTCTCTGCTGCTTAGGCAGATTTTTATTTAGAGCCTCCGAGTATGTTTTTGTGTGTTTATGTGTTTGGTTTGCTGTCGTGGTAGGTCTATGTGAGACTGGAATTGTAGTGAGTGTGGTTTCCTTCTCCTCCTGACTGGTTATGCCAGTACTGAGTTGAGAGAGCTTAGCCTCCAGTTTGGCTATATGGTTGCATCTCTCACATGTGTTGGAATTTGTTGGGAGGAGGAGAGGGTTGTCTGTGTACATGAGGCAGTTGTAACATTGCCTCAAGATTCCCAGATTCACCAGCTGGACCGGAGAGGATATTGACAACTGACCTTTGGACATGCTAGAATAGTATTGGGAATTCCTTTATAATTAAAAAAGGGCCAATGGGGAACAAAGTACTCAAGGGGAGTTTGTGAGGGTGTAGTGCTTTTAATTTTTTAGTGCTGACTTATATAATTGCTTTAGTGAGCAAGTGCCAGGCTTTAGAGTGGGAATAGGGTGTTTATTATGAGAACTAGATCAGTTTTAAGGGAAAAAGTGAAGAGCAGACTTTGTGGAGCTGAGAATGGTTTAAACCCAACCATAGCCCAATGCGGCGCTATGCGCAAAATCGCGCAAAGCCTCGCTAAAGCAGAATTTATACAGGGGGACTTGAAAGAGCTAGAAATTGGCCCAAAACGGCCAATAGACTACCAGATTCTTGTGCTGGGAACACTCCTCCAGGGATAGATAGGCTGCTCCAAGCTCCCCACTGCCACTGGTGAACAAAGAAGCCTCCCTTTATCCAAGAAGGGAAATGGGCAACACAGGAACTTTCCAAAAGTCCAGAATACAGCAAAGCCTGTATTTGGACTACTCTAGGTCAGGAAAGACGGGAAACAAGGATAATTTTTTTTTTTTGCAATAAACAGCAGGAAAATGCAATAAATATGTAACACAGGCTAGCGCACTTGAGTGTGTAGCCTCAACAGGTAAAAGCAACAAACAGGACAAACTTTAAAAGTGCAGGTGCAAAAACAACTTTATTTAAAACAGTTCAAGAAGCAGAAATACTTGCAGTTTAGCTAGATCGGACAGTTGCCCAGGTAGTAGCAGGAAAACAAACACTTTTATCATGTTAGCAGTCACTCTTTTAGCCTCTCTGCTGCTAGCACCACTCTGCAGGACCACAAGGAGCATGGCTGAGTAGTAACAAGCGCAAAAACCGTGCCAAAGTGGGTTTTATACAGGGGGACTTGAAAGAGTTAGAAATTGGCCCAAAACGGCCAATAGACTACCAGATTCTTGTGCTGGGAACACTCCTCCAGGGATAGATAGGCTGCTCCAAGCTCCTCACTGCCAATGGTGAACAAAGAAGCCTCCCTTTATCCAAGAAAGGAAATGGGCAACACAGGAACTTTCCAAAAGTCCAGAATACAGCAAAGCCTGTATTTAGACTACTCTAGGTCAGGAAAGATGGGAAACAAGGATAATTTTTTTTTTTTTTTTTTTTTATTGATGATACTGATTGCAGGTTTTTTATCTTCTTTGCTTTTCCACTTTCTATGAACAACATAAGTATTTGTAGTACATATTTGATTATGACAGGGTTCCAATATATTATATATGTGTCTGTTGTCATATAACTGTGTGCACAAGGCAGGATTGGTGAATAGTGAGAGGTTCCTGGGTTAACACATGCAATTGCCAGATATGTGTGGCCCACTGCTGTACTCAGACATGGCCTAAGTGTGTGAGCATGCCCCGTTTGGCCTTTCAGTATGTTGCTGTCTGAAGTCCACTACATTTGTTGACATGTGTGAACACGCCCAATATTAACATTTATACTATATGTGTGTTGAAAATCAAGTTGTATTTTTACTGCAGGGCTCACCTTTGTGTCATAACTCTACAGGGATTATGCTGTGCCTGCAGGGTTTCCATGAGACACTTTGCATAGACTTATCAACATTTTTTCATACAGGCTGACCAGTGAAATACTGCCATGGTTTAGTGGTTCAGTACTGTGACTATAGTGCACAGTATCCTGGGTTTGAGGAGTGTCACTGCTTTATATTTTCATACTGGGCAGACCAGACTGCTTAAGGACCAGTAAAGCAAATATGAGCATGTTTACCTGCTTTTGCTCAACTATGCCCAACTTTGACCGAACTTGCCCAACATTGCTCAACGTTAACCAACATTGCTGAACGTTGCCCAATATTGCTCAACATTGCCCAAAGTTGTGCTAGTTAGTGTGTGCAATTTTGTTTACATATACTAAATAGTGGTAAAAGCTGTTTAGCACTGCTTTATATTGCTTAAAACATGGCAATCATGCCTCAGGTGGTGCTGCAGGGCTGCTTATGTTGGATGCACATAGTACACTCCCTATACATGTTTGAAAACAGGTAGTGTCAAGATAGGCATCCCTTTTACTATATGTGTGAGTCAGAGAGAGGTATAATTTCCAGGGTTCCTACTGAGCCAGTGTATGTGCTATGCATTGCCTCTTTGCCAAGGCCAAAGCACACTGGAAACGCCTCCTTCTGCCTACTGGGGCAGTCTCAGGTTGTTCCTCCTCTGAGTCACGCTTTGCCTGTGATGGCCTTGGCAATGGTGGGAGGCTGTTTGGCCCGGCCCTATGCTGCTCCTGCTGCAGCTGTTTTCGCAGGATCATATTATGTAGCATAGCACATACCATGACAATTTGGGTACATGTAGTTGGTGAGTACTGCAAGGCTCCACCAGATGTGTCCAGGCACCGGAACCATGACTTGAGCAGCCCAAACACACGCTCGATTACATTTTGTGTTTGTGCGTGTGCCTCATTATAGCATTCCTGTTCAGGTGTGTGTGCATTTCTGATGGGTGCCATCAGCCACAGCTCCAGTGCATATCCAGCATCCCCCAATAGGTGACCATGAGGGATGTCCCCATTGGCAAATGTCTGGTACAGCTGTGTCAGATGCCAGATATGGGAATCATGGTAGCTTCCAGGGCAGCCAGCGCACACATTCAGTATTATGCCCTGGGCATCACACATGACCTGGCAGTTGATGGAGGGGAAGCCCTTGCAGTTAAAGTAGGCCCTACCCCACTCACCAGCTGTTGCTTTGATGCGTATGTGCGTGCAGTCTATTGCACCCACTACCTCAGGATATTCCACTATTTGCTGGAAAAGACGCATATTGCTGGCCAATACCTCACGAGAATTGGGGAAATATACATGATCACCGACATGTGCTGACATGGCATTCAGGAACTGGTGCAGTACCCTGGATGCTGATGCCTGTGAAATCCCCATCATATCCCCAGTTGGTCTCTGGAAGGTACCTGTTGCTAGTATTCTTAGGCCAACACATACCTTGGTTTCCACTGGGATGGGTTCCCCTCTGTTGGTTCTGTGTGTGAGGCGTGGCCTGCACAGCTCAACAATTTGCTGCATGAGGTCTCTGTCCACTCTATAGTGCTCCACTATCTCCAGCTCATCTAGCCCCTGGTAGGTTACCCTGGGCCTGTACACTCTTCTCCGTCTCCTCACTGTGGGTTGCTCAGCAGCATTTGCATTGTCACCACCCTCAGCATGTTGCATATGTCGTCTTATAACAGCAATGGCAGCCCCTAACATTTCTTTGTTTCAGTAAAGCTTTTTTAAGTTTTCACTTCTCTTAGCTTACTACAGTGTTGCAATGTCTCTGAGGAAAACATGGTGGAAAGTTGTTTGCAGAGTTTTAAGGGCTGGGCTGGGCTAGTGTACTGCCTGTGTAATTGCCTGATTCTGACTGTTTTCACCTTCTAGCTTTGCTAGTTCTCCTTGGTTAACTTCCTTTTCCCTTTCTGTTTCCACAGGGGGCAGCACCATGCAAATAAGCGCAAACACACACACACCAGCTCACATGCACGCACACATGCTTACACGGCCTAACACTTGCTGACTCCTGCTTGAATGTGCGCACACAGATGCAAACATGCTTACACATATTTCAACAATCTTACACATACTTACTCTGGCTTAAATGTGCACACAAAGGCACACACACGCGCACACAGATTACTCGGATTTACAGGCACGCACCTGCACGCAAACACACTGCAGGCACTTCAACAAGAAACTTTAGTATTATGCATGGCATATACATTCAATTTCTTGGCTTTAGCTAGGATACCTGTTGACACGCCTCTTCCAGTGATGAGTAACTGACAGCAAACACATGCCACTCTGCTCCAATGAGCTTACATTCTTTCATACATACCCCCCTCAAGATGTCACCTATCTTCTACTCTGATACTCCCCTTATCCTACTCTTACACTCCACAGACTTTGCTCATATGCCATGTAAAATTGGGATTCACTATCCTTACCCTCATTTGCATAGGATTGCCTACTAATGCTTGGTTACATCTCTTAGACTGAGCTTCCCCCCTTAGCAACCTCTACTCAGTAGCCATGTTGTCTTTAGCCTGCCATTCACTTGCATGGCAGTTGAATATTTTGAATAAAATCCCTATTTGTGGCTTTTATTTATTTTTTCATGGTTTTTAGAGCGCAGCACTTTTGAGCGGCACTGCGATACACCACGCTTAAACTTCTGAGATCGAGGTAAAAAAAAATTACTATTTTTTTTTTTTTGCAATGAGAAAAATTGCCAATGGCCATATATTTGGCCATTGGCATGCTTCTTCAACTGGATGCATCCTTTATTTGGAGCTGTCACGGCTCCGTTTTGCTATTTGCAGAACGGTACTCAGTTGACAATGGAGTACATTTCTGCAAATAACACTACTTTTACTCGGACAGGTTAGGGTTTCCTGGATCACAAATTTACCTAATTTGCATAGCTTTTGGCAGCAAATAAGGTAATTTGCATAACCTAACCCTGTCCGTGTAAGAGTCGTTTTAGGGGCTCTCTTGCATGCCCCTGCCGGCTGTTCCTGGATCGCTCGGCAGACATGTTGGCTGCATGGAGTGTTGTTCTACTCTTAGACTCCATGCAAGCCTTCGTGAATCCGGCCCTATATTTATTCATTTATTTATTTATATAAAGTACACCCTCACAGATACATGTATATATATATATATATATATATATATATATATATATATATATATATATATATATATATATATATATATATATATATATATATATATATATGTATATTATATAGGTCTACACAAATGTCAACGTGCATTAGGTGAACTGAAAATAATAAAAAAATGCTGCACATGCTTTGAGAAGTAACCTCCGAGCAAGCAATTTTAAAGCAGTCTTTTTCTTTGGCAGGGGAAAAAGCCCCACATGCCCCCATTCCTCATGCTACTTATATATTCTAACTCCAAGATCACAAAATACAGGTACAAGGTGTAACTGAGCATGATTGGTAAATGACGCTTGGTCTGCAGTACAGTGTCAGTATTCACTTTGTTCCCAACATTGAGGAAATGGATGACAATACAGATTTTCCTGTTAGGATCAAAGTGTGGTATAAACAGTAGCAAGTGGTTTACTAGAGTTTTAATAGAAAGAAGACCTTTTCTTAGATTGGGTGAGGGAACTGAGCACCAGAACAGCTAGTTGCAACTACTAACAACTCTATCTCAGAGCTATTATATTTAAAAATGTGGGATGTGAGTGGGCAGGGAGCAAAAAACAGTGCTATTTAAGCTTTTTGTTCTTGAAATCAGTGGTGTGTGACTTCTTTTTCATGAAAGGTGGTTTAATATAACATGTGTTTTATAGAATAGTCATATACTTCCATATGTACATACATATATATATATATATGTATGGGTCTACTTCATTTGCCCGAACTTCCAATTGCCCGATACCCATTTGCCCGACCCCATTTGACCAAAATTTCATTTGACCGACACTTCATTTGACCGACAAGTATTATTGACAAGAAAATGGAATATGCCCCCTTCCCCACTGTAGTGTGACCCTGGAGTTAGAATATATAGTTAGGGGTGTGTGAAATTAAGTGGGGGGCTTCAACCCCCACACCATCCATTGTGGGGGGGGATGTGCCCCCAACCCCCCCCTAACTATATATCCTAACTCCAGGGTCGCACTACAGTGGGGAAGGGGGCATATCCCATTTTCTTGCCAATAATACTTGTTGGTCAAATTAAGTGTTGGTCAAATGAAGTGTCGGTCAAATGAAATTTCAGTCATTTAGGCTCGGGCAAATGGGTGTCGGGCAAATGGAAGTTCGGGCAAATGAAGTAGACCCATATATATATACATATATATATATATATATATATATATATATATATATATATATATAATCTAATATATAGCTGTATATATATATATATATATATATATATATATATATATATATGTGTGTGTGTGTGTGTGTGTGTGTGTGTGTGTTTATAGATAGATGTACTGTTGCGGTCCATAACAGTAAATGGCCTTTGCGCTTGTTTGTTCAGCCTGCTGGCTGCTTTCCAGTCAAGATCACTTTACAACGGGGTCAGGAAATTTGACCTTATCCTGCTGTTCTGCAGTCTCATATTTGGTATATATAATTAGAAGGAAGTGTGGGGAAGGGTTTCAGAGGATTGACAACTGCAAAAAATATTTTTCTGTTTTCTTTTTTGTTTTTGATATTTTAGATGCACTCTAAAATGATCACTCTTTTCTGTCACATTTTGAAGCATTTGATTCTTCAGGAGACAAATGAATATACACATACACATACAACTATATATATATATATATATATATATATATATATATATATATATATATATATATAGATATATATGTATACATACATACATACGTATACATATATGGATATTTAGATATAGATATAGATATAGATTCATATGTGTGTTTATGCATACATTATATATATATATATATATATATATATATATATATGTGTGTGTGTGTGTGTGTGTGTGTGTGTGTGTGTGTGTGTGTGTGTGTGTGTGTGTGTGTGTGTGTGTGTGTGATTTGAATTTAATTTACCTGCTCTTCTTCTTCAGCTCACAGCTCAGCAAAACCCAGAAGCTGACAAACAATTCATCAACCCACTTGAAAACATGAGAATGGGACAATGTTAAACCTTCCACCCCCCTCCCACGCCCCACCCATGCTGCACTTCACCACACACCCACTCCCCACATAAAATATATGGACATTGATATGTTTTTATTGGAGCCTCTAATATTATTATCTTGTGTTCAACGGAATGCTGATTTTGCCCCTGTAGGTAACTTAACAGCTGGTCAGCTGTAGCGATAAGTGATCATACTACAGCGGTGACTGTAAAGTCTCTCTTTTGCCACTGTTGTGGGATTTTGATATAAATATGTGCGTGTGTGTGTGTGTGTGTGTGTGTGTGTGTGTGTGTGTGTGTGTGTGTGTGTGTGTGTATCTATATCTGGGTCTACCTGATAACACTGACATGCCAAAACACCGACAACGAAATAACCGACATGAAAAAAACAAATGTTCAAAAACACAAAACTTCACATGCCCGACAAGCCACAATCCCGACAATCAACAAAACAAATAACTTTCCGGAAAAACACACACACAACACAAGCACACCAAAAACCTTACAGACCTACACTAAATCTTACATACACAACTATATATGCACTAACTTTAACCCAAACCCTAACCCTAAGGTCCGTCACTATCGCACACTTACCTTACCCGCACCCTAACTCACTTAATCCGCCCCATCCCTTAAGTCTGTCACTATCGCACACTTACCTTACCTGCACCCTAACCCTAACTCACTTAATCTGCTACTAACCCTTAAGTCCGTCACTATCGCACACTTACCTTACCCGCACCCTAACTCACTTAACCCGCCCCTAAACCTAAAGTCCGTCACTATCGCACACTTACCTCACCCACACCCTACCCTAACGTCCGTCACTATCACACAATTACCTTACCAACACCCTGAC
>NC_056732.1:76894667-77127167 GCF_019279795.1 Protopterus annectens | reverse complement strand
TATTTCAATCTTTGATGTCAGCCAAAAGTGCTCTTCACATCACCCATATTGTACACAGTAATGACTCCTTCTGCAATTTGTATGGGGTTACATGTATCACTAACATATCTAAATATGATTGTAGATTCTTTTTTACAAGGTCTGTTGCTCCTACTACTATTGGAACTGTCTGGGTATCTTTCTTCCACATTGCTCTCATTTCTGCCTGCAAATCCTGATATTTTATGACTTTGTATATCTCTGTATGCAAGACACTCGAGTCACTGGGTGTGGCGATTTCAATAAGGAATGCTACTCTTGTCTTCTTTGCATGGACCACTATATCCAGTTTTCTAGCATCTGTCTTTTGAACTGTTGGTAATGATTGATCCCATGTGATGTAAGCTTCATCATTTTCTATGATGCTTTGTGACTCATATTTCCAGTGTTTTTCAGCCACTTCAATACGATAATGTTTCCACAATCCCCAGTGCAACAGCATTGCCACATTACTATGCCTTTCAGTATACAGTACTTCTGCCATTAGTATGTCACAACCATCAACGAGGTGTGCAACTGTTTCTAATTGGGTTTTACAAAACCTACATTTGTCTGTTTCTCCCACATGTTCAATGGACTTTGTAGACCAGCATATACATAGCCCACTGTCTTGGGCTAGCAGTATTAACCTTTCACCTCTTGGTTTGAATTCACCTCTCCTTAACCATTCCTGCATTCATTCCTGATCAACATGAGGTTCTTCCAGAAGTTTTCTATACTTACAACTATATTTATGCATTTTCCACATTTCTTGCCTTCTCATCAGGTCCTTCACCTTATATTCTTCTTTTTGTTTTTTGCCATATTCAGTTTCTGCCTGATTTTTATCTTCTTCTGGTTTGATTTCCATTTCTGCTTGACATCGATATGCTTCTGCTAGATTAAGCAGAGAAGTCATCTTAGATTTATTTTCCTCATGTTTCAAAACTTCCACTACATTTGGGTCTTGTGAGGTCAGCAAATGTGTGTGGAGTCCAATAATTGTAGATCTATGCATGTAATCAGTTTCAACAAGGCCCATCCCTCCTTTGGAACAGGGTATATATAATCTTGGTATGCACTGATTCTGATAAATCATTTAGTGAGCATGACGCATCCTTCTTGTTTTCCTATCTAATCTATACAACATGTTTTAGGGCTAGTCAATCACGCCAAAACTGTAAGTTAGAACAGGAACAGCAAATTGGTTTATAGCTTGGATTTTGTTCCTAGATGTCAACGCTGCTTTCAGGATTAATTAAAATCTTCTAAATTATGCCTTACTAAGTTTTATTCACATTTGCTCATGTTTTATTGTTGATCCTTCATCAATTCCCAGATATTTATAACTCCCTCTTGCTCAAGTTCTTTTATATCACATTCTTGTCCAAAACTAAGGTTTTCCTGGTACTGCAGTTTTCCTGTTTTAAAGGTTATTTTGTACATTTATCAAGTCCAAATGACATTCTTATGTCATCTGAAAAAGTTTTGACAACTTGCAGTTGTACTTTCAGTTTCTCATCTGATGAGCTATACAGTTTTATATCATCAACAAAGAGAAGATGAGAAGTCTTTACACTTTCCTGTTTTTAGGAGCCAAATTACAGCCATGGCCTAAGCTGTTAAGTAGATAGCTTAATGAGTTAAAGGCAAGGCAGAATAACAGTAGTGACAGAAAGTCACCCTGGAATATCCCCCTTTGAATTTTTATCCCAGGGATAATAATTTGTCCTTTATCATGGCTTAATTGCAAAGTGGGCTGCCACTGTTTCACGGTCACTGTAATGTAGTTGATCAATGTAGGGTGTATCTTACACATTTTAAGCACTCTTTTATCCATGAATGTGGGATACTATCAAATGCTTTTTTGTAATCAATCCATGCCATACATAGATTCTTTCCCTTTTTACAGTTCTCCACTGTGACTTTATTTAACAACAATTTATCATTTGTTCCATATGACTTTCTTTTATTGCCCTTTTGTTCTACTGCCATAATTGACTTTTCTTCTAAATGACTATAAACTCTGTCGGCATCAATTCCTGTGTATAGTTTATACATTGTTGGAAGGCAAGTTACTGGTCTATAGTTTTTAGGGTAGCTTGCAGGTTCACTCTTAAGTAGAAGCATTGTTTTCCCTGTTGTTAGCCAGGTTGATGTCTGTTCAGGGTGTGCATATAAATAGTTCTTACTCATAGCTAAATCTTTGAGCAAAGATGTTAATACTTTTAACCCGAAGTTAGGTACTGCATCCTGGCCTGGGGATTTCCAATTGGAGACTTTTCCTAACTTTGTTTCAATCTCTCTGGTTGTTACTTCATCCCATTTCATATCCTGTACCTTTAAACTTCTTATTCTTTCGTTTTTACTTATTCTATCCATTTAGCATCTTTGTTATGTTCTACAGGATCTTCATAAATACTTCTCCAAAATACATCTATTTCTTCTTTTTTTAGTGGTCTTTCAATTCTTTTTACCTTGTTTCCCAATTCTCTGTAAAACATTTTTGGGTCATCAATAAATTGCTTATTTTGTACTTTTCCTTTATATCTGTGTATCTTTTACGTTTTTCCACCTTTGCGAATCTTTTTAGCTTATTTGAGATAGTGCATGATAGATCCTAGTCTGTTCTAATACTGGGCATTGCTTTTATTACGTCAATCTTTCTTAGTATTTTTGTTGATGTGTTCCCTCTTCTATATTCTTCTAACAGTGACACATCTTGTCTTAATTGCTTTATACTTTTCTCTAGTCGATACTTCCATGATGGTGTTCAATTTTTCTCCTTCCTTTCCCTCACTACCCTGTGTTCTTGTGGCGGAATTTTGTCAGTTATTAATTTAGCTGCACAGTAGTATATCCTGTTTATTTCTGTCATATTGCATGGATGTCTCTGGACAGTCGTAATTACTGTGTTCATTTGTTTTATCAAACTTCTGACTTTTTGGGTTTTATTGACCTTCTGAAGTCTATTTCTTTCATTGATCTTAATATGTCTATCCATCTATTTCTATTAAATCAAGCATCTCTTGTCTCAGCTTTTCTTCTAAACTGAGGCCACATTTTTTATTTTCCATTTCCTGCAGGCATTCTATATAAAGTTCTATAGCATCCTCCTGTGGCACATTCTCTTCATTTTCATTGTGTACCATCCTTGCCCTGTCATATGGGAATTCATTGGCCTATCACTCCTCAACATTGACTGTTTCAGAGTTTCCAGTTTCCTGTTCCTTCCCTTGCTGTCCAGCTTCATATTTATATTGGTTTCCTGTGGAAAGCTCCAACATATCTTCATATGGCACCTGACCAATTGCTTCCCATTCCACAGGTTTTCCCTTAGTTTGGATATCCATTGTTCTAGCCTGTTGTGGTGCTTTCTGAATTAGATTTTTGACACCAAATCCTTCATTTTGCAGGTACTCCATAACCTCAGTTTCTATTTCTTTAACTTCTCCATTACTAATCTCCTTTTCTATTTTTCCTCTTTGTCTTATTTTTTTATTGTAAAGTTTTCCATGTCTGGATTCCTTTGCCTGTATTTTTCTTCAAATATCTTTGGTGCTGCTCTTTTTGTATTAGTTAGTTTTGCTTTCTCCTTTACATAAATATTACACCATATTAAATCTCTTTTTCATTCCCATGTCCATATTTCTTCTTCAGATGTCTCCTGGTCTTTCTGGTTCTCCTTACTTTGTGAACTCACTCCATCTTGCTGTGATGTAACCTGTGTTAGACCTTCTATATCAAAATGTTCACTTCTCAGGCACTCCATGACTTCAGCTTCTATTGTTTTTAACTTCCATTTTACTAATCTTGTTTTCTACATTCCCTCTTTGTGATATTATTTTCTTTATTGTGAAATTGTCCATATCTGGATGCTTTTGTCTGTATTTCTCTTAGAATATCTTTGGGGCTGCCTTCTTTATATTGATTAGTTTGGCTTTCTCCATTGCATAAATATTGCACCATATCAAATTTCTCTTTTCTTCCCGTGTCCATATTTCTTTTTTATACTTTTCAAAAATCTCCAGGTTTTGTTGTTTATATTTTCACACTTCCTCAGATGCTTCTTTTTCCAAAAGATTAATGTTTCTTGATCTATATACTGTTTTTCACAAATCTGCTGTATTAATGAATACAAATTTTTATTTGAAGCTTCTGACAGTTTTTCTAGTGGAAATATGTTTTTTTACTCTAATTTCTCCCTTAATTGTTTTGCAGATCTTGTGTCTGGAAATTATGGACTTTTCGCATAATAGTAACAATACATAATTTCTCTCGTATCCTCAGCAGTCCACTTTATCATCTTTATGGCTCTTCTTTGGGTCAGTTTTTTCTGATTTTTGTGGACTACTACTTCCTTCTACAACAGGGAGGTCATCCTCTCCCTGGGCCTGGCCTGGCCCCAATGTAGGAATGTTTCTGTATTTTGAGGATTCTACACTGTCATCTTTTCTAGTCCCTGCACCAGTGTGCTTACTAGGATTGGGCACTTTTTTCCCTGGGACTTGTGCACCCAGCTACCTTTTTTTAATTTTTAACCTACTTCTGTCCATGATATATGCTATATAAATGCAGTCTATATATCAGTATCGTCTTGGCAAGATTTTGTGAAAAACAGGGTGCACGTCGTGAAGGTACTCACCAAGACTTGAGGATGAATTTGGTTTCAGCAATACTACTCTCCTTTGCTTGCTGACTTATCATCTCTCCATTCAGACCCCTAATCATTTCTCCCATTTTTTTTTCTCCAAGTCTTTTGAGTTTCTAATACCATGATGGAAATGGACCCCACTCCTAAGTCAAAGTACGATTAAAGATCATGAAATAAGTATTGTTTCACTCTTTGATATCAGCCAGAAGTGCTCTTTGCAGCACCCACAATGTGCCCAGTAATGACTCCTTCTGCAATTCGTACGGGGTTACATGTATCGGTAACATATCTAAATATGATTGTAGATTCTTTTTTATAAGACTCGTTCCTCCTACTACTATTAGAACTGTATGGGTATGTTTCTTCCACATTGCCCTCATTTCTGCCTGCAAATCCTGATATTTTATGACTTTGTGTCTCTCTGTATGCAAGACACTCTAGTCACTGGGTGTGGCGATTTCACTGACGAATGCTACTTTTGTCTTCTTTTCATGGACCACTATATCTGGTTTTCTATCATCTATCTTTTGAACTGTTGGAAATGGGTGATTCCCATCTGATGTAGACTTCATCATTTTCTGTGAAGCATTGTGGCCCATGTTTCCAGTGTTTTTCAGCCATTTCAATACCATAATGTTTGCACAAACCCCAGTTCAACAGTCTTGCCACATTATTATGCCTTTCAGTATACAGTCCTTCTGCCATTAGTATGTCACAACCAGCAACGAGATGTGAAACTGTTTCCAATTCGGTTATACAAAATCTACATTTGTCTGTTTTTCCCACATGTTCAATGGACTTTGCAAACCAGGGTGTACACAGCCCACTGTCTTGGGCCAACAATATTAACCTTTCATCTCTTGGTTTGAATTCACCTCTCCTTAACCATTCCTGTGTTCATTCTTGGTTAACATGAGGTTCTTCCAGAAGTTTTCTATACTTACAACTATATTTATGCATTTTCCATATGTTGCCTTCTCATCAGGTCCTTCACCTTCATTCTTTCTTTTGTTTTTTTGACACATTCATTTGCTGCCTGATTTTTATCTGCTTCTGGTTTGATTTCCATTCCTGCTTGATGCCAATATGCTCTTGCTTGATTAAGCAGAGAAGTCATCTTAGATTTATTTTCCTCATGTTTCAAAGCATTTACTACATTTAGGTCTTTTGAGGTCAGTTGATATGTGTGGAGTCCCGTGATTGAAGATCTATACATGTAATCAGTTTCAAGGAGGCACATCCCTTTTTCGGAACAGGAAATATATAATCTTGGTATGCACTGATTTTTTAAAAATCATTTCGTGAGCATGAAGCATCCTTCTTGTTTTCCTCTCTAATCTGTCCCAACACATTTTGGAGCCAGTTAATCACTCCAAAACTGTAAGTTAGGACAGGAAGAGCAAATTGGTTGATAGCTTGGATTTCGTTCTCAAATTTTTTAATTTCTCCAAATGTTTTGGGTTTCTAATACCATGATGGGAATGGACCTCACTCCTAAGTCAAAGTATGATTAAAGTTCATGAAATGAGTATTGTTTCACTCTTTGATGTTAGCCAAAAGTGCTCTTCGCAGCACCCACAATGTGCCCAGTGATGACTCCTGCAATTCGTATGGTATTACATGAATTGGCAACATATCTAAATACGATTGTAAATTCTTTTTTATAAGACCAGTTGCTCCTACTACTATTGGAACTGTCTGGGTATCTTTCTTCCACTTGGCTCTCATTTCTGCCTGCAGATCAAGGTATTTTATCACTTTGTGTCTCTCTGTACTCAATGCACTGTAGTCACTAGGTGTGGTGATTTCAATGATCAATGCTACTTTTGTCTTCTTTTCTTGGACCACTATATCCATTTTTCTAGCATCTATCTTTTGGACTGTTGGTATTGGGTGATCCCATGTTATGTAAACTTCATCATTTTCTATGCTTCTCTGTGGCTCATGTTTCCATTTTTTTTCAGCCACTTCGATACCATAATGTTTGCACAATCTCGCCACATTATTATGCCTTTCAGTATACAGTCCCTCTGCCATTAGAGAGTCACAACCAGCAATAAGGTGTGTGACTGTTTCCAATTCAGTTCCATAGAACCTACATATGTCTGTTTCTCCCACATGTTCAATGGACTTTGTAAACCAGCATGTATGTAGCCCACTATCTTGGGCTGCCAATATTAACCTTTCATTTCTTGATGTAAATTCACCTCTCCTTAACCATTCCTGTGTTCGTTCTTGATCAACATGAGGCTCTTCCAGAAGTTTTCTATACTTGCAACTATATTTATGTTTTTTCCACATTTCTTGCCTTCTCATCTGGTCCTTCACCTTATATTCTTTCTTTTGTTTTTTAGCACATTCAGTTGCTGCCTGGTTTTTATCCACTTCTGGTTTGATTTCCATTCCTGCTTGACATCAATATGCTTCTGCTAAATTAAGCAGAGATGTCATCTTAGATTTATTCTCCTCATGTTTCAAAACTTTTACCACATTTGGATCTTGTGAGGTCAGTAGATATGTGTGGAGTCCCACGATTGCAGATCTTCTATACATGTAATCAATTTCAAGGAGGCCCATCCCTCCTTCAGAATGGGAACTATATAATCTTGGTATACACTGATTTTTATAAATCATTTGGTGAGCATGAAGCATCCTTCTTGTTTTAATATCCAATCTATCCAACACTTTTTGGGGCCAGTCAATCACTCCAAAACTATAAATTAGGACAGGAAGAGCAAATTGATTTATAGCTTGGATCTTATTCCTAGGTGTCAATGCTGTTTTCAGGATTAATTTGTCTTCTAAAGTACTCCTTACTAAGCTTTGTTTGCATTTGTTCATGTTTTATTGCTGATCCTTCATCAATTCCAAGTATTTATACACCCCCTCTTGCTTAAGTTATTTTATATCACATTCTTGTCCCAAACTGATGTTTTCCTGGAGTGGCAATTTTCCATTTTTAAAGATTGCTTTTGCACATTTATCAAGACCAAATGACATTCCAATATAATCTGAAAAAGTCTTGACAACCTGCAGCTGTGCTTTCAGTTCCTCATCTGATGAGTTGTACATTTTTAAATAATCGACAAAGAGAAGATGGGAAGTCATTAGACTTTGTTGTTTTCTAGAAGCCAAATTATACCCATGACCTAAGCTGTTAAGTAAACAGCTTAATGGATTAATGGCAAGGCAAAATAGCAAAGGTGACAGGGAGTCACCCTGGAATATCCTCCTTTGGATTTATATCCCTGGGATAATAATCTGTCCTTTATCATGGCTTAATTGCAAAGTGGTCTGTCATTGTTTCATGGTTACTGTAATGTAATCAATCAGTGTAGGATGTACCTTATACATTTTTAAGCACTCTTTTATCCATTAATGTGGGGTACTATCGAATGCTTTTTTATAGTCAATCCATGCCATACTTAGATTCTCTCCTTTCTTACAGTTCTCCACTATAACTTTATTTAACAACAAATGATCCTTTGTTCCATATGACTTTCTTTTATTGCCCTTTTGTTCTACTGCCATAATTGAGTTTTCTTCTAAATGACTATAAACTCTGCCGGCGTCAATCCCCGTGTATAGTTTATACATCGTCGGAAGATAAGTTATTGGTCTATAGTTTTTAGGGTAGGTTGCAGGTTCACTCTTAAGTAAGAGCATTGTTTTTCCTGTTGTTAACCAGTGCAGTGTCTGTTTGGGGTGTGCATATAAATAGTTCTTACTCATGGCTAGATCCTCGTGTAAAGAAGTTAATACTTTAAGCCAAAAGTTAGGTACTGCATCTGGGCCTGGGGTTTTCCAATTAGAGGCATTTCTTAACTTTGTTTCAATCTCTCTGGCTGTTATTTCATCCCATTTCATATCCTGTACCATTAAACTTCTTATTCTTTCTTTTACTTCTTCTATCCATTTAGCATTTTTGTTATGTTCCACAGGAACTTCATAGATACTTCTCCAAAATGTATCTACTTCCTCTTTTTTTGGTGGTCTATCAATTCCTTCTACCTTATTTCCCAATTCTCTATAAAACTTTTTTGGGTCACCAGTAAATTGCTTATTTTGTGCTTTTCCCTTATATTTATCTTTGTATCTTCTGAGTCTTTCCACCTGTTTTGAAATTTTTAGTTTGTTATCTTCAATAGTGCATAATAGATCCTGGTCTGTTCTAATACTGCGCATTGCTTTTATCACATCTATCATTCTTAATATTTTTGTTGATCGGTTTCCTCTTCTATAATCTTCTAACAATGGCACTTCTTGTCTTAGCTGCTTTATAGTTCTCCCATCTATAGGGAAGCTAAGATGTACACTCATGCCCACACACACACACACACACACACACACACACACACACACACACACACACACACACACACACACACACACACACACACACACACACACACACACACATATGAGCATGCAGACATACATACACAGGTGCAGACATGCTACTGCTGTTATATTTACTTGCTATAGTTCTTTGCAACCCACCCCCACTTGCCAATTGTGGCTTTTATGAGCTATGATTAGTGAGGAGAATTAAATGGCCGATCCTTGTAACTGCCATTGGTGTCATAGTTACTTCTTTGAGCTTTTTTACTGCTTTTTTTCTTTTCTTCTTTCCCTTGCTCACTAAGTGCAGCTTTTTAACTCATTAACACCTATGTGGTGTGGAATGTCACACTCCTAACAGCCTACACAGCTTGCATTTATGAGCATTTTATGAAAAATAAACTTAAAAAGCATAAGATAGACAAATGCAAATATTTTGTGAACAGTAAAAGCTGTTAAAACTGCACAAATAGCAGTGTTATCAGTAAAAAGTATTATTTATAGTGACAATATTGAATTCCTAGTCTTTCCATAAATATTGTAATATTTTACAAAGTAAACAAACCCCAAATTGTATTTTTTGCTAAATTTTCACAAACAAATTGTCATATCTTGGAAACTGTACAACTTAGACATACATTGTTAAAATGTTTTTGTTAACTAGACATAAGCTTTCACATGACTGTAACAAATTCCTCTATGAGTGCATGTTTATTGAGATATTAACAGAAATATGAAAACATATGCTTAATTGTATAATTAGCAACATAAATAACACTGAATATCTCTCAAGATATCCAAATTACAGTGTAAATATCGAAGATAATTTTCTTCAACAAAATATAAGGTTTCACCTGATGTCATGCAACAGTTTGTAAGTCACTTAATTTTTGAAGTTTTAAGTACATATGGAAATATCATTTGTTTTCATAATTACTAACAAACAACTAGCGATGTCTCAGGTATAGTGTGATATAAATGGATATTGACAATTAATTCTCTGTCTCCCATCATGGCATATCACACCATACTCCTCAATAATATGTAGGGCTCTCAGTTATGAAAATATGAACACAAATATAAAAATATGAATACTAAATGACAAATACTGATAAACATATCTACTGCAGCACATCTTGGATTAACAGTCTTAGTGTCATTTTATTAATAACTGCTCACACGTTGTAATGCTGCCTAGCATAAGTTGGTAACTTGTTTATTTAAAGAAGCCATATATAAAAAGGTCATACACCATAAGGGCGTATGGGTATGAACTGGAAATATACAACAAAGTCAATTTAGGCTTGAATGAATTAAGAGCTGCAGTTAGCAAGGGAAAAAAGAAACATTGGCTTCAGTAAAGGACTTCAGTCTCAGTACACAGATGTCATGCCAGAATGCTTGCACTTCTCCATTACTAGGCTCTCCCTGGACTTTAATTTGTCCCTTTGGATTGTCAGGTGTTTAATGGACATCACTGATTCTCCAAGCTCATTTTCTAAAGAATGTTATCTCATTATTACAAATGTAAATGTATAAGATACTTCAATGAAAATATATACTAAAAGCACATTCACACTCTTAGATCACTTCCTTACCCCATTATTCTGCAGTTTCATTAATTCTACTGTATCCTATTTGAGTAAACATGGAATCAAATATTCATATTTTCCAGAAACATGATGAAGCATTTATCATGCATTACATTTTCTGAGTATTCTTAGAAATTATTAAAATAACCACATTGAAATCTATTTCTCCCTGTTCTTCCCATCTATGGACTTGTGGTTAATAATGCCATTCACTGTGTGACATACTTTTGCTTTCAAAACTTTCAGTTGCTATGATAACTATAATTTATGTACAAAACTCACACCTTGTTGTTTTAAGAAAATAATCACTTTAAAATCACCAGTAGAATAACAGTTAATACTGAAAAATTACACAATTTAATTTCATTAGCAAACAGCACACTGAGTTTTTGCTTGGCTATATCATCAATAGGTTACACATCCCTATTCTGAAACAAAATTTCAAAATTACCTGCCAGAGAGACAAGAATTCATAGGCTGAGTACTAGATACATAAACCAGGTCTGCAACATTAATTGTTGATTCCATTTGTTGGTAAGAGGTTTTCGATTCCTCTGTTTTTGATGATAAATCAGACTTCTTTACTTCAGTACCTTTTCCATAATTCCCTTCACAAACAGAATAAAAGTGAATGTTAGTAATGAAAACCATAGTGTAAAGACAATGGAATGGACAATGATTAATGATTGTTAGTTTGCAAAATGCAAAGAAAAGTATCTATTTCTGTCAATTAAATCAATTAAATCATTACAGTTCTTTTTTGATGTGTGCAAATAAATTTAGGAGATAACATTTCTATTCATTATTATTATTATTATCCATTTTCAAAACAATAGCATTCTTACTGAAAGTACCAATATAGCACTGAGTATTATATAAATAAGTAACTGCACTTTTTAGAACTTTAGCCCCAGGAAGCTTGTAGCAGTTTCTTATATGTTACCATAGATGATGTTTAATACTGTAATACTGTAAAACTTTTAATGATACTTGAATATGCATTCACAAATTCAGTTATGAGATTATAGACTTAGCATAAGATAGTTATGAAAATTAACCCAATGACTATTTTATAATTTTTAGTTAAATTAAAATTGACAATAGTTAGATCTCTAACAAACATATTTAAATTATAAGACTTTAGAAAACCTAGTGACAACAACATAAACATTTACACATAGATGCAATAAAAATAAAACAATAAAACCACATAAAACAATTAAAGGAATATTTATTGCTTATTTTACATATTTATCCTTTGTTGATCAGGATAGTTTCACTAGCTAGTAGTTTCTTTTCAGGGGATACCTGATGTCTTATTATATTACTAGAGGAAACTTGGCCAGGGCATCAGAGAACTTCCTCTAATCTTTTTTTTTTTTTTTTTTTTTATAGCTACCATGGGATCTCTTACATCAAACTAGGCTACCACTAACTCAAATAGAATGGACCTTGGAGGAAAATGTCTCATCTGAATAATGACACACTCAGAAGTGCAGAACATTTTTAATGCTGTACTGCAGTGTCAGCAATTAAATCATCTGCAGCGGGAATAGAATCGACAGTCTTTTGATCTTCCAGGACCAAAGGTGAGTGTACTATATCTTGAATCATTAAAATATACTGTGAAAACTGCATTACACACACACACACACACACACACACACACACACACACACACACACACACACACACACACACACACACACATACTAGTTAAACAACCTAAATGGATTTTATTTATTTAGTTACTGACACAGGCATTAATTAGTCACATAATAGCAGTCATCATTTAGCATTTCTGATATATGCTCACTAAGAGTCGTGGCACTTTACGACTAGAGAAGGGTATCATGGTGAATAAGAAGGTGTACTCCAGAAAAAAAAGGAGTATAACTAAGGTTTGCTAAATAGCACTGAAGAACAAGAAGCACAGCATTGTAGGTTAGCCAGAAAATTACCCAGAATAAGGAAGTGCTATTGGGCCATTGAGTAGGTATGACTATAGCAAGCATTACATGGTCAGTAAAAGAAGGAATTTAAAGAGTACATAGTCAGTTAGGACATATAACACAGTAGTAATAATTAAGGATTACCAAATATTTATTGGAACCTATAAAAGGAAGATATACCAAAAGAAAAATACAAGCAACATTAGGGATATTCGCTATCAGTTATAGTCCATGCATGCTGCAATACTACACCAAATTTCCAGGAATAAAAATTTCAAACAACATCAGGCTAGAACAAATAAAATACAATACACAAAGAACATGATTTAAAAAAAAACAACGTGCATTTTGCTTAATACATCAGGGATTCTAACATAGCAATAAGAATAACTTTAAATAATGTTTTACAAAAAACACATGGCAATGTGCAACCAATAAAAAAGTCAGTTAAACAAATGGACTGGATTCTTCTTCAGCTGAGGAAATAATGAAAATGTGTCATTACATCATGGGGTACATGTGCAGCTAAAATATTCTACAAATTAAATTCTAAAAATGAAAATTTCTGTGCATATGCCCAAACCCTTTGCATCGTTTTTCAAATCTGCCAAAAGCAAAAAAAAATTAATAAAAGTAGCAATTAGTTCTATTAATTGAAATGGCTGTTCTTATATTCTGAATTTTAATATCATTGTTCTTCTTTGGAATTATTTCTCTGTCTTCTATATAGATTGCATATAGTGTATATATATATATATATATATATATATATATATATATATATATATATATGTGTGTGTGTGTGTGTGTGTGTGTGTGTGTGTGTGTGTGTGTGTGTACAGTCAGACATTAGGACAGACAGAGGCAGATAGAATTAAAAACACTTAATAATGCCCAAATTAGATCCATCTTTACAGATGGGTAGAAAGACTAGCAGTTTCCAACAATTGAGAGCTGAACATATGCTCAGTGTCCTGTTTATAAGGCAGTTGATAAACTAGGTGATTCTGAGAGTCAGGATGAGCCAATCATCTGTTCGCCTTCTCTGCTTCTTTTATCTGACTTTTACTTAGGCTGTATTAATTTTTGATGTTAGTTTGAGCAACTTTCCAAAGTTGCTTATTCCTCTGATTAATTTTTCATTTCTTGATATGTATGGTGAGTGTTAGTGTGACTCCATTTTTTTTAACTTTCCTCTGAATTAAATATGTTCCTTACACTTTTCGACATTTAAATTAATTTGCCTTATTAGATAAAGTGCAGTATTTAGATATATTTATATTGTACATTAAAAATCTTTTAGTCTTTCACTTTTCTTCAGATAGTCTTCAGATATTTTTATTGTTGCTAGATCAAACTGTGCCAGTATCTGTTTTAATATTTATTATATAATTTCTTTAATTACAGTATTTATGTTATGTCTCTTACCATTGTATACATTCATCACTATGTTTAGATTTATGTATTGTTACTATGTTGAAGGTTTTCTTCCCAGGCCTCCTCTGAAAATGGGTTTCTGCCCAGTTGGACTTTCAGTAAACAAATGTAAAATAAAATAAATAAATTTTATGGCAGACTCACTTGATGGATTTAAATAGGAATGCCTTTACAATAAAAATATCTAAAACTTTACAAAACAAATAAGCATATCATCAGAGTATGAAGAAATTCTATGTTTTGAAAATCATTAAAGACTACAAGGTATGCCCAAATGACTCCCAAAGTATTGTCAATGGAAAAGGGTTAGGAGCAAAATACAGTTGCACAAGTTGCACTTACCATAACACTAAACATTCAAATTCCTCACTGCTGTAGTACATTTAGCCTATATGGGTTGTATTTTGGCTAGGTTACAACAACTGGCCAACTTCACAAAGATCTGACTCCCACAACACCTACACCCTGATTGCTAAGTGGCTAGCCCCTTGGAGTAAAACTCAATAGTCAGAGTGTAAACATTTTCAGAACTTTCTAGTCCATACTGCTGCTTGTTCTGGTTTTCCCACCAAGCAGTGTGTAAATAACTGATATGTTAACTGCTTAAAGCATTCTTTAGAGCCTCCTTGCTGGTATTATGCTGTTTTAAATGTTTTTAGTGTCTCACTGCTATTTTTCTGCTTTTTTAAACATTTTCTGGTGTTTTCTTCCGAAACTAAGGTAGCTAGAAGCTATAGAATAGTCCAGATAAAGGCTTGCTGTTTCTAGAACTGTTTATACTGGTTTGCTTGTTCTGAACATGTTTTCCAGACCATCTTAGATTGGAAGGCGCTTATCTGCACATTTGTAAAAGAATTATGGGGATTGGGACCTGTCTGGTAAAGGGAGGCCAGTCTAGGGCTGGGAATAAGCATTTTCATTGGTTCTTTTGAATCTTTTTAAAAGTTTTTTTATCAAGTTTTTAGCTTCTGGTATTTAGGCCCTGCATTTGAGCAGGTTTCTTCTTGTTTGTACCAAGCTGAACTAAGGTGGACTACCAGCCACAACTCTGAGTTGCGATACCAGATGACTAGAGGCTTTTGAGAAGCAAAAAAAAATAAGTTGCCTGTTTTTTGTTTGCTTATTTATACTATTTACTGCACTTTTTATTGCCCACTGCCTATTTTTATACTGTATGTATTTACTATGCATTAAACTATATTGTTGTACTACAATTGTCTGCTTTATTGTGCCTGTTAAGTTACATTTTATTGCTGTTTTCACTGTTTACAAAGCTTTTTTGCTATTTTCACTGTTTATTAAGTATTTACTTGTATTTTGCACTATGTTTACTTTGTCTATTCTGTTTGTTCTGTTTTTTCCATCAAGCAGTGTTTAAATAACTGATCTGTTAACTGTTTAAAACATTCTTTAGAGCCTCCTTGCTGATGTTCTGCTATTTTAAATGTTTTAGTGTCTCATTGATATTTTTCTGTTGTTTTAAACATTATCTTGTGTTCCACACTGAAACAAGGGTAGGTAGTAGCTGTAGCATAGTCCAGATACAGGCTTGCTGCTTCTGGAACTGTTTGTAGTGGTCTGTTTGCTCTGAGCATGTTTTCCAGGCCATCTTGGATTGGAAGGGGCCCATCTGCACTTTTGAGAGAGAATTTTGCTGATTGGGACCTCTCTGGTAAAGGGAGGCCAGTCTAGGGCTTGGAATAAGCATCCACATTGGTCCTTTTGAATCTTTTTAAAGTTTTTTTCAAGTTTTTAGCTTCTGGTATTTAAGCCTTATATTTGAGCAGGTTTTTGCTTGTTTGCATGTCCTACAGCACCATACACTGCCGCGCAGTTGTGCACCAAAGCTGGACAGTTAAATTCAACAAAATTTTCCCTAAAACCCAGGCAGAAATATCCATCCACTGAGCTCCTCTGTGATTGGTTCTGAATAGCTACCCCTAGTGACAACAGTCTTCTACCTAGCATTATGGACAGTTGGACTACCCTTGCTTCTCCTGCCAACCTTGTTGACTTGGGACACTTGAGGCAGTGTAGAAATTGCCTCATGTACACAGACAACACTCTACTAATAACACACTCTAGTACAGAGTGTAAGAAATGTATTTACACCAAGAATCTAGAATCCATGCTCTCTCTCACTCAAAACAGTAACACAGAGAAGGTTGTCAACTCACCCACCATTACATATGCTGATAGTACCACTGCTCATACACTTACCACTACTCATACACATAGTACACATCAGACATGTAAATTCACATACGTGGAGGTTTTCTTGAAAAACTTATTGAAACACCGGAGACCTCCAAAACACAAGACTGCTACAACTAACACAGTTCCCACTGCACGCATGACACATAGCAACACCAGTGTCTCACCCACCAAGCCAGTAAGGTATAACACTCAAAAGCCAAATATTCTTTTCACTGGAGACTCAATAGTGAGACATATGGATGTCCCACTCACCAGGTTGGACAAGGAGAAAGTCATGGTCATCTGGCTGCCTGGTGCCAGGATTCATCAGATCACACATGCAATCAGGTCTCTTAGCAACAAGTACCATTATGACGCTGTCATAGTTCATGTTGTGTGAATGACCTGAGATGTACCTTACTGGACTATATGAAGAGAGACATGGATGAGCTCTCTGAGTATGTGTCCCAGGCAGGTATAGCCTTGAGTAGCAAATAACCCTCACCTAGAATGATGCCACAATATGAACAAAAAATTATTGATTTCCATAATTGACTCAGTTTTTGGTGTCATTCAAAGGGGATCCAGTTCCTGTTTGCCTGGGAAGCCATGGTCAACAAACGTCACCGCTTTGCCAGAGACAGTTTGCACCTGGCACCTCTAGGCGTTTGGCTGCTGGCAAAGGTTCTTGCCTGCACCATAATGCCTTTTTTTTAGGCAAGGTCTCAAAAACATTACTGACATAAAATTAACCAATCAGAACAAAATATGGGTCATGCTGCTAAATGCTAGGAGCTTAAAACAAAAACTGCACTCCCTGAATGCACCTCTATCACTAGAAGATGTAGATGTCTGTGCAGTCACAGAAAACTAGTTTAAGGCCTCTGGAGTACCCCAGCCTTATAAGGCTACAATGCCTTCCACACCTTTATACCACAAAATGAATATGTGAAAACCAAAGGAGGCAGTGTTTCAATCTATATTAGAGATAAATTCACTTCTTGTTTAGTTAGACTGGACAACTCCATGGAGTTACTCCAGGTCCAGGTTATGGTAGGTAAGATCCCCATTCAAGTCATAACCAATTATAGGTCTGCCTCCATGGGTCATGATGCCCATGAAGCCTACTTGACCAGACTGGAGACAATCCAATTTTTACTGAATACACTGGTTATGGGGGATTTCAATTATCTTGCCATCAACTGGGAAATCTACACTAGCCCTAACTAACTAGCTCAAATGTTCCTTGACTTTGTTAATTCAAATGCCCTAGAACAAATTGTTTATACCCTGACAAAGGGAACAAACATTCTGGATCTGGTCCTCACCAACATATCAAGCAGATGCATTGCTGCAACTGTTGGCCACACATTAGTTAAAACTGACCACAAATCAGTCACGTTTGAGATGGCACTAACACCAAAACTCACATAGGGTGAAGTCAGACTGAAAAACTTTACCAAGGCAAACTATACCTCCCTAGGTGAAGGTACAAATGCATTCCAAGCCCCACCCTAAGGTGGAAGTGATAACTATGCCAAAGTTTACACTAAAGCCCTGTACAATCACTTGCATAAGTGCATAAACTTGGCCATACCAGAAAAAATCAAAGCCAGAGCCCCAAGTAAAAACAAGCTGCCATGGTAGATATCCAACATCAACAAACTTTACAATAAATGCAGAATGTTGCTGTCCAAGAAAACAAAGGCAAGGCCCCAACAATGGAAAAGCACCCTCTTCAGCCTCAACAGGCAAATAAGACAACTTGTCAAATCATTCAAGGGCAACTTTGAGAGAAACTTAACAAGTATAGCCAAGGATAACCATAAGGCCTTTTACAGCTATGTATATAACCTATAGGGTAGGGCCCAAGCAGGTGCAGAACTAGTGGCCAATGGTATCATGCACACTGACTCCACAGAGATAGCAAACCTGCTAGAGGATAGGTTTGGTGAAAATTTCACTCCCTTATTCCATCCTAACTTCCAACAAAGCTTCCCTAAACTCACACAAACACTCTACATATCTGAAGAGCATGTTCTCAAAGCATCCCAGGCTGTCTTCTAAACAGGGTAAAACATGAACTAGCAACACCACTAAGTACCCTTTTCAATCATAGCCTAACCACAGGCTTTGTTCCTGCAGAATGGAGAACAGTGTGATGATAGGTGAAGGCTAGTGAAGATAGTTGAAGGCTGCCAGCCTAGCCAGATAGAATTAAAATTCTGTCATTTGTAAATATTAATGTAAGCCACAGGCTTGTTGTCTTAAATGGAAAAATGCTGTTACATGTGGAACTGCAAAAAATGTAACAACAGTGCACTCTCTTGTAAATAAGCTAAGTCAAACATTTTATGACTGTCTTTTATCTTTAACATTGGCTCCAGCCTGTCTAGGGGGCTATAGTTTTAAGGCCAGAGTTAATGGCTACAATTTTGCATGCATAAATGTCCTTTATGGCTTTGCTTCCTTACCAGGTGTGAGCTTACTAAAGAATGTAGCCTGTAGCCTGGGAACCCCATGAAAGTGTGAAGAATGCTATAATGTGGACCAGGAATGTGATTTTAAAAACAGAGAGAATCAGAGAGCATTAAGCATTTTTGTCTTGCCCATCCAACTCATCAGCACTGTCTTGCTTTATATGTAAGTTTATCTTAGACTTGTGTTTTTCTCTTAGAAATAGCTAGAAACTAGAAAGATTAGACTGTTTTTCTGTGATGTCAGAACTGTACTACAGAATTATTTTAAGTATTTCTCTGTGATCTCTGAATTCTTGACTAGTACTGTGTAGTAAAAAGTATTGTCTTGTGTTTGCATTTGTTATTAAATATTTTTAAACCCTTTACAACTGTGGCTGTTTTTGGAGAGATAATTTAAGCTCTTTAGAGTACTTGCATGCCCATGGTAAAATTGTACAAATCCACTTCAATAGCTTTAGCCCTGGGCTATACTACCAATTGGATAATAATATTGCACAGTAATAATTGGACACCCTATTAAGGGCCTTTGAGTAGCTGATAAATATTAGTAGGTGGTGGCAGCTGGTATTACGGTATAGTCAGGGAAAATGGGGCACAGCTGGAGAACCTGTGCCAGCCTTCCCCAGGAATGTCTGTGTGGTTGTATAAACTCTTCTCAAAGTGCGTGTGTGCGTGTGTGTGTGTGTGTGTGTGTGTGTGTGTGTGTGTGTGTGTGTGTGTGTGTGTGTGTGTGTGTGTGTGTGTGTGCGTGTATGCGTGTGTGTGTGTGTGTGTGTGTGTGTGTGTGTGTGTGTGTGTGTGTGTGTGTGTGTGTGTGTGAGCTACATGGGCAGGGACACGAAGCACTGGTTGGACAGAGAGGGTGCTGGAGGTTTTAGCTTGTGCACTAGGCTGAGATCTGGACCCTATAGCTGTGCAAGTGGGGAGTCTTATTGGGGACCTGGAGAGCAAGGGAATGACTAGCCCTAGAGTTTTTCTTGTGTGGTCATCACTACTTATACATTAGAGCATGAAGGGATTCATGGAATTTTAAAAAAATAATTGAAAACATTTTCAGTGTTTTGATGGCATGAGTGAAATATGGGCCACAAACGTAGGATGGTCTACAAAAGGGGTATGTCCTTAAAAGAAATACTGGAAAATGGGAATCAGATTAGGGAACACAGTAATAAACAAAAGGGGACATACAAGTATAGGTCCTGTACACTGTGTAAATACATTTTAGTAGTTAGATGTGTGAAGGTTAACAAACAGGTAGTGCATACTTTTTCCCATTGTACTTGTAGATCACTTGGTCTTATTTATTTAGTTAAATGTCAACAACATGAAGGGTTTTACATTGGGAAAACCACTAGAAGATTCAAGGACAGAATCTACGAACATGTGAGGGATATAAAAAACAAACAGGAGAACAATTCATTATACAAACATGTAATGAGACATCCAGACCATGAATTTTTGTTTTTTGTTTTGGAAACAGTAGATAAAAAAACACTGGGGGGGGCACATGCTGATATTATAGAACAAAAGGACATCTTATGGCAACTCAAGGTAAATGCTTATCCATTACCAGGTTTAAACTTATTAGTGTCCATTTCCAGCATTTTGAGACTCATGTCTTACAAAATCTGATTTAGTATATTTTTATATATTTATAATACACATTGTTTTTATGTTGGTTTATATGCATATTGCATAATTTAAAAGGTGCATTTACAACAGAGTACTAGAATTAATATATATATACATTTTTATATGCGTTTTTTATGCTTATTAGGTTTGTAAATTATTTAATGAAATTGGTGAAGTTATTGGTGTTTTTAGAACATGTGATTTGTAGAAGAGATATAAGAACAAGTTTTTGTGTTTTAATGGATCCTGAAGAAGTGGTGTTGTAGTCTACACAAAAGTGCTAAGTCCTTCAATAAATAAGGTGAACATTGGTTACTGGCTGTAGATCCTTGTGTTGTTTGTAAAAATCCACCTTCTCCTGGGTAAGAAAAGTATTTTGCTGAAAAGTGTCTAGAATGCAATCCAGAAACATAATCCTGTGTGATGGAGTCAAGGAGGATTTCTGAACATTTATCTGGAACCCCAGATTGCTAATCAGTGGAAAAAAGACATATTAAGAACTCCTGAAATATGTTAAAAAAAAACTCTGCAAAGATAAGTAAATTGTCTAACTATGGAAATATGTGAATAATGTGCAGTCTGCAATGAGCTATCACTGAGGCAAGACACTTTGTAAACACTAATGGAGCTGTAGATAACTAAAAGGTAATGCACACAACTGATAATGTGACCCAGATACAGAGAATCTCAGAAATGTTATGAAGACTTGGGCTATGGAGATATGGTAATAAGCATCCTTCAAATCTAATATTACCATAAAACTCAAAAGAGGGATGATTCATAACAGACTCTGAAGGCTCAACATTTTGAATCTTAGAACTTTCACAAACAGGTTAAGAAAGAAAAGATCTAGAGCTAGCCTCCATGAAAGTTCATCTCTGGAACCCGAAAATACTGAAGTAGAAGCCTTTTCCCTTTGATCATAAGGCACTAGTTCTATGACTCCTACGGTTAGCAAGTGTTGACAAACATGAGGAAAAACCTCTGTTTGGTTCAAAAGATGAGGAGGAATTCCCCTGAAAGGAGGTATGTGTATCCACTGCCAGTTGTCTCCCACCTGCACTACTTTTAACACCCAGGAGACTTGATACAATCGTTGTGAAAGGGGAATACAAAGAGCCAGTTTCTGGGACAGATTTAGAGATATAGGGGCAGGAGAGAAGAAAAGCAGCCCACCCTAGAAGAAGCAAAGATAGCGCTAAGGAACATGAAGTTAGGGAAAGCAGCAGGCTCAGGTGAGGTCACAGCAGATATGTTAAATATGCTGAGGGAAATAGGCGAGAAATGGCTCTTGAGGATACTCATAGTAGTGTGGAGAGAAAGGCATATCCCAGATGACTGCAGAATAAGCATACTTATACCAGTGTACAAGAACAAAGAGGACATCCACAACTGTGGCCAGTACAGAGGCATCAAACTCTATCACACTGCATGAAAGTTCTGTAGAGACTGACTGATAAACGGATATGCAGAGTAGTAGAAAGTAAGATGGAAAATGAGCAGTTCAGATTCAGATCAGGATGAAGCACAAATGACCTGATGTTTACAGTGAGACAGATAGTTGAGAAGAAGCTAGAGATGAGGAAAGAGTCTAACAGGGTATTCCTAAACTTGGAGAAAGCATATTGCAAGGTCCCAAGAAAACTGATTTGGGCAGTACTGCGGTGGTTCAAAGTCCCAAATATATTGGTGGAATTAGTACAGGTTATGTACAAGGACTGAATGACTTAAGTAAAAACAGTGCTTGGTCTCACAGAGGAGTTCCCAGTAGGAATGGGTGTGCACCAGGGATCAGCTCTGAGCACACTGCTGTTCATACTGGTGATGGATTACATTAGCAAACAGGCTGGAGGGGACAGCTCAACAAAGTTGCTGTATGCAGATGATGTGGCATTACAGGCAAACTCTGAGCAAGAACTTCAGCAAAGGCTATGGAAATGGAATGCAATACTGAAGGCATGTGAGATGAAGCTAAGCCCAGATAAGACAGTGGTAATAGCAGTAAACTGGGGAAATCAGAAGAAGTTGAGAATTGAGATATAAGGGAAGATAGTGGAACAGTAGAATGAAGAAAAAAACAATACACAATACAATAAAAAAAAAAAAAAAAAAGCAACCACAGTGCAGCAGGAGTCAGCAAGCACAAAACAACCAGAAACTGAAGCAAATAAGTTTAATCCAAAAAAACACAATGACTTTGTCTGACTCCAACTGCACTGTGGTTGACGTTCTTTTTTGAAGATAGTGAAACAGGTAAATAGCTTCAAGTATCTGGGAGGGGTAGTTGAGGGCAATGAAAGTCTGAATGAAGAGGTCAAAGCTAGAATCAGAGGGGCTGCAGCCAACTGACATAGGGTGTCAGGTGTAGTCTGTGACAGAGGAATGCCAAAGAAGCTGAAAGTAAGATACACAAGACAATGGTGCGACCAGTACTACTGTATGGTACAGAAACCTGGGCAATAAAGAAGGCACAGATGAGGAAGCCAGAGGTGATGGAAATGAAGTGCCTGAGAAGGGTGGTAGGATGCACACTGTGGGACAGATGAAGACATGAGGACATTAGAGCAGAAGGCAAAGCTGCTCCAATTGCAGAAAAAAAATCAAAGAGAACAGATCACGGTGGTTTGAGCACATGCAGAAAAGCTGAAGACAATCTGGTGAAGAAGATTTGGAACAGACAGGAAGAAGTTAAGAGGAAACAAGGATGTCCAGTAAAGAGGTGGCTGGACTGTGTGAAAGAAGATCTGCAGCAGTCAGGCATGAGTGTTGAAGAAGGCAGGAGTGTAGCACGGAATTGAGAGAGGTGGCAACAATTAACATGATACCCCAACCCCATGTAGAAAATGGGAAAAAGTGGGCTGATGATGATGAGGAGGGGGAAGAGCAGGAGGGGAAGGGGAAAGACTGTTAGTGTAGTCATTTTAAAGAATTAGAATGTCCTTTCTGATAGGGTCCCTTTTTTCCCCTCCTCACATCCCTTTTTCGTACCTGGTTTGCCAGGAGGTGGCAGGAATTGGTTTTAAAGGGAATAGAGAATTTGAGTGATTTGTAAAGGAGTACTTGAAAAATCTTAGAAAATTCTTGAATTAATTTTCCTCTTTCATCAAACTGCTTGAGGGCCTGAGTAGCAGAAGTGCCAAACAACATCTCCTTATCTAAAGTAGAGTTTAAAATCTCAGACTTTATTTCTTCAATAAACTTTTGGTTACATACCCAGACATATCTCCTCAAAGCTGTATCAATAGCAGTGTCCCTAGACAATTTTCTGCACAATCATACATAGTCTTCTAAGCATATGCAGACACTTAGGTTCATAGGTCATAGGTAGGTACTAGGCTATCGGCCCAAGGGCCTAAGTAACCTAGCCAACAAGGTTCCCTGGCTTATGCCACCCAAGAAAGTTAATTTCCTCACCCCTGTCGAGCAGAGCCACAGAAATGATCTCCAGGGTGTATTTCCTATTTCCCATTCACTCATCAATATTTTTTTTGAAAAGTGCTAATGAGGAACTTTGCTTGACATAGATGGGTAGCTTGTTCCAGAGTATAGGAAGTCTCTGGGACAGGAATCTATCCCTCTAGCATGTCCTGTTTATTGAGGTGACAAGGTTTAGGTCCCTAGAGCATGTAGCATGGAGGGATTGGGATTTCTTTAGGTGTAGCATGTATAACAGCTCTGGGTTTAACATAGCTTTATATGTTAGGCAGAGATCTCCTCGGAGTAGGCAATATGCTACAAAGTAAAGCTGGAGTTTTTTGAGATGGTCAGTGTAAGGCATCTGTTTGAGGCCAGTAATTATCTTTGTGAGGTACTTCTGTGGCCTTTCCAGCTGCTGCAGATGTCTTGTGAGGTACATTCCAAAAGGGGCATTGTACTCTATAATGGGTCTAATGAATGGCGAGTAGAGGGGAACAATTACCTATTTTTTCCTGGATGAGAACCCTTTTGTGATGAGGTGTGCCACATAGAAGGATTTCCTGACTACTGTGGTGATGTGATTATCAAAGGAGAGACTACTGTCCACCTGTGTCCCAAGGTCTCTTATCATACATTCGATGTTAAGTAGACTGCCGTTTATGTGGTAGTTCATGGGTATAGAGCTTTTACCAAAGGGGTTGACAATGCACTTTTTGGCATTGAGCTTGAGGCCATGCCTTTGACACCAGGCATCTGTCTCAGTGAAGCCCTTCTGTAGGATGTCCACATCATTTGGGGACTTGACTATGGCTCCAAGTTTGCAGTCATCTGCAAACTTCATTACCCAGGGGCCTTCTGTGTTAGCCTGTACTTCAGAGAAGTAGATACCAAACAGGAGAGGTCCCAGGACTGAACCCTGTGGTACTCCACTTGTCACTGGTTTGAAGTTAGATTTGGAGTCTGCAACTTTTACAGTGTGGGTTCTGTCAGTGAACCAGTTGGCAACCCATCCTGTGATGTAGGGATTTATACCTAGTTTAGTGAGTTTATCTATAATTCCAGAATGGGGGATGGTGTTGAAACCCTTGGTGATGTCAAGATAGGCTGTGTGAACCACCTTACCCTCATCTACGGCTTTGGTGACTGCCTCAAAGAAGTTGATCAGGTTCAGAAGGCATGATCTGCCTTTCACAAACTTGAAGTGGGTGGGGTCCAGAGTTTGGAGGTTACCAATGTCTTTGTTTATGAGTTCCATGATGATACGTTCCATGGCCTTGCAGACCAGGCTCATCAGGCTAACAGGGCGATAGTTCCCAGGATCAGTGATGGCTCCCCTTTTGTGGAGTGGGATAACTGTTGCTGTGTGCCATTCAGTGGGAACAAAGCCTGACATGAGACTATGATTGAACATGGTGCTTAGGTGGGGAGCCAGTTCATTCTGACGTTCATGTAAAATGCAGCCTAGGATATTGTCTGGTCCCATGGATGCTGTCTTTTTGGTTTTAGAGAATGCAGCTTTTACCTGCATAGATGTAATTACAGGGACTCTGCATTCTTCCTGTATAGATAAGGGCCCTTTAGGGGGTGAGAGGGGGGTAAAGTTAGCATTGAACCTATCTTCCAGGATGTTGGCAATATCAGTTGGTTCTGTAAATTTCATGCCATTGTGCTGTAACACAGAGCAGATCTGGGTGTTGCCATTGAGATTCTTGGCATAGCTATAGAATGCTTTGTGGTTGCCCTTAGAATCAGTGATGATTTTATGATGAGAAGGATAGGCATAGTATGTGATACATCCACTTGTACGTGAGACAGATTGAGAACAATAGGATTCAGATAGGAGCCACCTTCTGATGGAAGTGTGGCAGAGTATTCCATCAGTCTGTACAACTAAGAATAAACTTCCACATGTTTGTTTGGTAGTTTAACATTCTGTATGGCAAAGTGGAAGAAGAGAAAATCATTTTATCTAATATGTCCAGTCCTTTACATTCTTTGTCAACATGTTAAGGGTTAGGGTTGACTCAGAGTCTGTTTCCAGATGGCAAAGAGGTTGAAATAGAAGCTGGGTCAGATGTGAGATGAGAAAACAAGAATTTATTAGCTTGAAGTATTTTATAAAGTCTGTATGCCTTTTTGGGGACTAAAGATTGCGATTCGGGTTATTAAAAGGTTATTAACATATCCTACAAGGCTGTCCAAATGAGAAGGATAGGCATAGTATGTGATACAGCCTCATGTAACATATTATAGTATCTCATCAGTTCAGTGAGAACAGTAATTTGTTCTCACAAAAATACTACATTCGTCCTGGAACTAGTTTCTGAAAAGGAAAATTCCATCTAGGGATGTGGACAGGACCAACGTTCCTCAGAATCAGAGTTTTGGGTTTGAGATCTCCAGGGGAAGAAGCCCAGTCTCTGCCAATGTCAAAATCTTCTGACAAAGTTTCCTGAGGAATTTCTTTATTGGAATTGCAGTCTGGTAAGTATTCTTGAGTTGCGGGATTAACAACATGTAATAACTTGCAGGCTAAGGTAAAGAAATCATCTTTATTGATAGACACCATGTTTGCAGGGTCCTCCCTGGAAGAAGACCAACAAGGAGCTGGCAATTCACCCCTGGCAAGAGGTGGCATTCCTCGACCACCCTGAAAAGACTTACTGGAGAATCTTTCAGACCAAAAGAAAATTATCCTTCCCTGCATGGATCAGACACTGGAACTGCTGCAGAGTACATGGCTGAATTCCTGCCATAATGGCTGAAGGGGCTATACCAGAAGAAACTTGAAAAGTAAATGAGTGGTCTAAGGAGTAGCATGACTACAGAGTCACCCATGAATGACAGAGGCACTGTTTGAGCCTGCAGTGGTGGCAACAATGTTTTAATATGTTGTTTTTTCATTTTAGATATAGCAGCAGACAAGCAAGCAAGACTGGAGTAAGTATCAATGCTGTAGCCATGAAAGAAGCCTGATTGCCAGTAAGTGCTGCTAGAAAAATACAGTTGGAAGATAAGTTGCTAGACAAGTGCTCAGAAGCAGCAAACTTACTTCTCCATACAGTCCCATTTCAAAAGAAAAAGCACAAGCAGTTCACAAACATTCCTGTCAGAAATTAAAAATCCTTGTCTGAAGTTCAGTGACATAAAAAATGCCAGGTAAGCTGTCCTAAAGTGTACACCAGGTAAGTTGTCCCAAAGTGTACACCAGGTAAGCTGTCCCAAAATGTACACAAGTATTTAACATAAAAAATTGCCTTGTGAAACACTCCCTGATACTTAAAACTTACATATACAATTAAAAGTTCTCACAAGCAATAGATTTTTACCATAAATGCAGCCTCCAATAGTAAAACAATAAGCCCTATATTAAAAATAGCAGTCTCTGACAGGGAACTTCCAATCTTGTAAAAAAAAATTCTGGAGTTCTTAAAGGAGAAATACCATGTTCAGTCAGAAAAAGAATATATATCTTAAAAGGGCAATATTTTCTGTGTGGATGTGTTCCCCTACAGGGACTATCTGCCAGAAGTAAAGCATGAAAAAATCCTCTCGAGGCAGCAAGAAAGTTCTGAAATTGTTTACATTCTGAATGTTGATTTCCCTTCCAAGGGATTAGACAATCAGCAGACAGACTGTAGGTATGGGAGGGAGTCACAGCTTTGTGCAACTGGCAAGTTGTATACTGGGCAGGTACAACCCATTTAGCCTAAGGCTGTTGCAACAGTGAGAATGGTGAACAACTAAAAATTGTGATGAAGTAGTTGTCATAAGTTGTCATAAAATATTAGCTGCTGAACTGCAGCAAGCAGCAACTAGTAGAAAATGTGCTTCAGAATGACTCAAATTTTACCACACACCAGGAGGATTTTTTTGACTATTTTCAGTCTAGTTAAATCATCTACCCTGGTCCTACTCATGAGTCAACATATTTGATTGGTTTTATTTTGGTTATAGCTGCACCAATTTTATTTTAGTAAATGGATAGTAATTACTTTTACTGTTTAATGATTCTCATTCACTCAGAATCACTCAGAATCCTACAAAACATTTGCAGTAGTTAATTTAACTCCTCTGCAGATTGAAGTATTCAGTTATCTTGTTTCATATCTTGTCAGTTGCCATAGAAAACATACAATTGAGACATGCTATTTATTTTCCATTATCACATCTCACATAAGAATTTCTGTTTTATAAGCTTCTGATCCTATACTTTTGAAGAAATTATGAGATCTCAGAAAATATTCTGTAAAACCTAATTTTAACTAGGATTATTTATATGACTATGTATGAGTATGACCCTCTCTTACCCTCTCTTTATGTTTATAAGTGTGTATGTATGTGTGTGTGCATATGTGCATGTGTGTGTGTGGGTGCGTGCTAAGTGTGTATGTGTGTGTCTTTGTTTGTATATAATACTGACTACATTGAACCTGAACATATTGAGCAAGTGTTCCAAACTCAATTGATCAGAAAATAAAATTTAAAAAACATATTAAACATTATTTTTTTTGTAAAAGGGGCAAGCCTTCTTGTATGCTCCACACCATCTGATAGTTGTACATGTCAGCTCTTAGACTGCACTACCATGGGGAAGAGGCAAATTCCCTATTATTCCTGCAGTGAAAAGCTACCTTACTGAATTTCCAGGCTACTTTATTTTAAACTAAAGTAAAATCCATGTGATGGGCTAATTACTGCAAGAATATCCCCACACTACACATTGCCAATAATTTAAAAAGACAGTTTTAATATGTTAAAAAAATTATAACTATACAATATTTTATACAGTTTTAATATGTTAAAAAATTATAACTATACAATATTTTATACAATATTTATACATTCAAAAACCTGAAAAACTTGATCAACTGACAGGGATCCTTATATATATATATATATATATATATATATATATATATATATATATATATATATATATATATATATATATATGTATATACACATATATACAGTATAGGTAAAGATCTGTTTGTATGTATGCATTTATGTAGGATTTCCAATGAGAGGTTGATCGCATTACATAGCTATGGTGAACTCACCAACATAATCAGGTTAACAGAATATCAACATTCACAAACACTACAGATGACACATGTCCCTGCCATACTGGCTGGCAAACGTGTACAGCACATGGGTGTATGACAGTAAGGACATCCCTAGAATGAGTAACAGATCCACAAGACATCCAAGTGGTGGATGGACATAATCAACTGTGGTACTGGTCATCATGGCTGTGAAAACAGATGTAGGCACACGGTTAAACTGAAGGGTACTCATTCTTATTATATCAGTAGAGACAGCATTGTGTTTGAGCAGACTTCAAACAGTTGAAGGTTAAAGTATGTGTTGACTTGCGGTAGTATTCATGTTTTTTAGGTCTTTGCCAAACTCTTCACAGCAATCCAGAAGATTAAGATGCTGCCCAAATAGCTTTGTGTGACTTTTTGTAGGTGTACATGTGTGTATGATCTGTGCATGCCTCTCAACTATCCAGATTTTCGCAGAATGTCCAGATTTTGACTCATATTTTTGGTCTGTTCATCATAAAAATTGTGTTTTTTCTGAATTTTTTTGGCAAATCAGTGAAGACTGAATTCAGTAAATAATGAAAAGCATTTGAGTTACAGACTTCATAGCTTTCAGAAATTCTAGCAACTTTCCAGGTTTATAAGAGCAATATTTAAAATTTGTCCCAGTTTTGGGGGCTTTGTCCCCCCATTATTTTTGGCTTTCTCCGGCTTTTTTGTGCTAAGAGGTTGACAGGTATGGTCTGTAGCACTGAGCAGTCTGCTATGGCTAGGGGCCATCTCTCATTCACTTCCTCTCCATAGCAGTCTATTATTGGCACACCATTGGCATGTCCAGCTGTTGTGCTATTTCATTCACTAACATGGGGTCAATGGCTTATGGGTCAGCCGGTATACCATCTTCTTCCCATTGGAAATTAATTTATCTTAACAATGGAAAATGATTAAGGGTATAACAAAATATTTACCTGAGCTAGAATAAAAGATCATTTAACATGTCTACTTACATCATCTCTAATTTATCACCAATACCAATGTCAGTAGTTTAAAAACATGTGTTTGTGTCATAGGTGACTAGACCTAATTAAGTCCAGCTAATTAGAATGTATATTGCAGGTACTATAGTATGCAAAAGCACAAAATTAAAAACAATAACAATTGCTACATTAAACAGCAAAAACAAAGAAAAATAACAACTCCCACATAAAACTACTAAAACTACTAGATCACAAAACACAAAAATGGTAAGAACCTATAAAACTTGCAGTCTGCAAAAGGGAAAACAGAAATAAATCCCTATTTACCTACCTATCACACTGTAAAGAAATATAAAACCATACTACACATACATATATGAAATGATAAAACATGAAAAATAGAAAATATAAAGATGAATTATCAAATTTCTATAGAAAGTCACACAAAATGTCTTCCAAAGAAAACCTAAAAGAAATCCAACCCCACAAAGAAAAGAACTGACTGTCCTATTCAGAAAAATACATAAAACAATCACAAAACTGAAGAAGATATGAAGAATAATCCCCAGAATGAAAAAATTGCCTTCTTAAATTATGCATCAAGAATGTCAACCTACAAAATGCCTGAAAAAAATTAATTCACAATGAAAGATGTATACAATAAAGCATTTATTGTGCTGACCTTGCCAGTCATTGTAACATGCTTTACAGTGCTGGCCTTGCCCATCTATTTATCTCTTAATACCACTCGCTGCTACAGCTAAACATGTTAGAACAGAAGTAAATAAGTAAATAAATCTCCCATAAAAAACTGTTATGCATCTCTGTTATAAAATATCAAGTAGCTCTCAGCTATAATTTTGCCTGAAGCCATTCACTTTCCAGCAACCTGATAAAACTACTAAGTTTCCCACGCTCAAAAACATGGCTACAAACCCTAACATATTGAGCTCAATGATTTGAATGAACAATTCCACTCAAGAAATTGTGCTACATCTAACCAAATTCCTACACCCGCTAAACTCCAATAGACAACTACAAAAAGCTCCCAAAAAGACTGCAAAACTCCATCCTGGCAAATTAAAAATAATAATAAAGCTAATTAAACCTCTACACCATCCCATGGCAATGATTCAACATATATGAAGTAAAATTCTCCTTACATAAAAAGAGACAACCAATTACAAAAGAAATAAAAAAAAAGAAATAAAATAAAATTGATGAAAAAATCTCTCTGAAAATTTGCCCCAAATTACCTCAAATAAGCCAACCTAAAGTAATCCTGAAGAACCACACTAAAGCCTGCTTAAAAGATTAAATTGCTACTACATTTACTACTGTTCACCCAATAAATAAACAAATACATAAATAAGGCAAAACAATGCTTCATTAAAGTGGATATGGTACCTATATAAAATACTGCAGAAAAAATTATGTCTGCTGTCAGAGATGCAGTACATTTGTGCTGTACCCCTGACTTTGCCATTCATCATAAAAACATGCTTCCTAAACCTACAGTACAAAATATTTCATTACCCAAATGGCAGACCCTCAATATTTCTCTCTAGATCAGTTTGTGACAAAAAAATAAATAAATAAATGGAAAATATCTTTTGTCAAGTGGCTCTCAATTCTGATAATAATTTTATTTTAGGGTACATCCCACATCTTTTAAAGATGCAGGGTCAAGTTTGTGATACCTTTTACATTTAATATACAGACATGCTCTGCAAATCCATACTGTTGCTTTTGCAACTGATGTTTGTACCTTGACACATGCATATATGTATATATATATATATATATATATATATATATATATATATATATATATATATATATATATATATATCTATATGGGTCCACCATCTTGAAATACTGAAATCTCGAAATTCAGTATTTTGAAATGACATAGTCGAAAACCCAAGCACAGCTCACAATTCTGAAAACACACAACCGCAAAATTCAAAATGCCGAAACTACACTACACATACAGTACACACATAAACAAACACAACCCCCCCCCCACAATCAAATAAATGCATCTACACTATAGATAAGCAGGGGGCAAGCCACCCTGCACTGCCCCCCTACTTATATATTCTAACTTCGAGATCGCACAAACAGAAACACATATGAAACTCACACACACACATCTTACAGTCCCTCACACACACACACACACACACACACACACACACACACACACACACACACACACACATTTACACACACTAAAGCCCCTAACCAACACATTTACACACACAAACTTACTTAAATTCAACCAATACATCCATACACCGCACCAGCAGAAGCGGAAATTCAACATCTCCATGCTTTGGGAGTTTGAATTTGGCACTTCTGCCAGTTTCAAAAACACACACACACATATACAAACAGTTTTGCTTTGCTTTGTAGTTTGAATAATTAATTGAATAATGACAATTTTTTTTATGTTTCGTTATTTCAATATTTGTTTTGTGACAGGCTCATAATTCTCATACAGGGTTGCAAAATTCTGCATCCTGTCATTGCTAGTTTATAAATACAACCTTCAAACAATTGATCTAGTTGGTCTTTGAACTTGGTCAGGTTACTAGATTATTTTATATTTCTATACAATCTGTTTGACATAGCAAACACTCTGTAATGAAAGAGAAGTTTCTTCAGGATTGTGTTGCATTTGTTTATTTCTCATAGGCAGTTATTCATAGTGTGCTGTGCATGAGAAACAAAATTAAGTCCCAAGACAGTCTAAGTGATTCGATCTTTAAGGTTTCTAATACATTACAAAGTCACCTCTATTCAGCCTAAAATACACAGGATATAGTTTCAAATAGACAAAACAGTCAGAGAAGGACAGATTTTCGTAGTATTAAATATCATTGGATTTGCTCTGTCTTATACATGTCACTCATGAATGAAAACAAAATATATATATCACAATACTCTGTTTGCAATCCTACAAATGACTTGAACAGTAGCAGCCATAGCTTAGGCACGTTTTGGTCACTGTATGAAGTATTTTGTCGAGAAATCAAAAACAACCATTTCACTTGTTACCAATATTTAGCTTTTACGTTTGTACGGCTATGTTTTGTCACTACTGCCAAAGTGCTGTATACAACATTTTTAACATTAACTTGTACATGCCTGTCAGCAGATCATGAGTAGACAATCCGTAATCCTTAGTAAATCGTGTTACTCTTCAGCACCCGGAATTATACCTGCTACCTTAGAATCATCTGTGAACTTACTTACTATGTTGCAATACTGGTAGAAATAAAAATATACTGAATGAAAGATCCTACTGACTCATGTTAATCCTAATGACTCACCCCCCCCCCCCACAGACAAAACTGGGTGCAGAAGTGACAGTCTTCTATTTAGCATAATAACTTACCCATCTCATTATATAAATGTTCATTTGAACTTGAATCAAACATTTAGCTAGGTCTAAACTATAATATCCACATGTATTTCAACATCAGTATAGTCAATTGTATTACTGTAAAAGCTAATCAAGTTAGTAAAACACAACTGCCCTTGGGTAAAACCATGTTGATGCAGATCTACTTCTAACAATATGTTAACTGGCATAACCTTCAAGATTACCCACTCAAAATATTTCCCAGCATGCTAACTAGTCTAACTGATCTGTAGTTGCTTGGAACATTAGAGGTACTATTTCTGTGAAGAGGAACATTTATAGCTGTTTTTTCATATTTTGGGGACAAAGCTAGCACATATGAAATGTCAGAAAAGGTAAGCAAGTATTCCCTAATATTGCTAATGGCATCCATTTTTCCATCAAGAGAATCAGTTGAGTCTCCCTTAACTCTGCACAGAAATTGTTTGACCCATTCATCTGTTATTGCTAGACACCTTCTTCTTGGGGAGGGTGGGAGGAATGTCTTGTAAAACAGTTCTGTCGCATTCTTGCTATCAGTAGTAACACTGTCTCCAACCTACAGTGAAATATGATTATCTTTTCAGAAGTACATATAACATAACTATAAAAATGTTATTGTTGTTCTTATTGTGTGTTACTCATAAACTACCTTACTTTCTTTGCAGTTGTCTTTGTTATTAATTTCAATTATGTTGAATCTTTCCCTAGCATGGCGGGTGGAAGGTTTTGGTATAGGGTCTAATACAGCCTTTCTTTCTAGACAGCTTCCAACTAAAGATGTTCCCTTATGAGAGTAAGCTTTTATTCTTTAACCATGGGGAGAACTAACTAATAATTTCATCCAATTTCTGACAGAGGGCTTCTGACAGAGGGATTCCTAACAATCATTAATAGCATGTCCATCTACCTCGGTTTTTAATTTTACCAATTATTCATATTTAGCAAGGTAAAATTTTCAGGGGTGAACTTGTTGTCTTCTTAAACTCTGTTCTGGCTACATCCAAGCAATACAAATATGGTCAGAATTATCCAACTCGGCATGTGTCTAACACTCTTTAAGAAATATGCCAGCATGAATCCCCACTATCTCAAAAGTGTTATTTTCCGTGGTAATAAAATCTGTCTTGTGTGAGCACCCATTATGACCCAGGATATCAAATATCTCCTTGTCTTGTAATTTCAGTGGTAAATAAGAGACCTACATAATATAAGAAATTTTGAACTCTCCAGCTAATACAGAATAATAATTTTCAATGCTAGATACATGTTTTAAAGTTTTCTAACTCTTTTGCAGACAAGTTTGGGCTTCTCCAAAACTCTGTGATTGACAGAGCATGTATATGAGAAGAGATGTTTACCCTAAATATTTCCACCTCAGGACTATTGAATTGTAATGTTATAATAAATACATCCCTAATGTATAGAGGAACATCCAGATTCATGTGACCTGTAGTTCTGATAGCCAGTGAAGTCGATAAATAATGAAGGTAGATTTCTGGGGCTAAGCCAAGTTTGAAACACAATAATATCACCTAAAATGACCTCAGTCATCAAATTCTTTAACTTAAGAAATTTAATATTAAAGCTTATAGCATTACTTATAAATGTGTGTAAGATGTCACCAGCTATGTGCACGGTTAAAACTCTAGTGAATTTGCTTCTGGAAAAGATTTTAGCAGTTGTGTGATATTAGAACAAACTACTTCATTTTCCATTAGGGGGACTAGGTAAAAACTATCTTAAGAAAAGTACTGGCATCTACTTGCAGACAGTTCCCATATGTAGATGTATTCAAACTCATAGGACAGACACAATCTATGAAGATCCCTGCTGAGGGTGCTGCCCTTTTTCAACTGTCTGTGGATAGTGTGGGGAAAAGAGCACTGTCAACAAGTGCCAATGACAATATTATCTCCTTGCCTTACTCAGTATGTCTTTTACAATACTCTCATTGTTTGAGTAACCCAGATCATTGGTACCTGTTAAAATGAAAATTGTCCTTTCAATTTGCAGCACATCAGGCACGATAAAGTTATAGTAATTACGTTCATCCTTGGCATCATATTTCTCATAGCATGTAATGCAGACTAACAAGTAACTAGTGCTAGTTGTCTAACACTGCTGTTTCTCAGGCTTTGTGGTTCAGGCCTTGTGTCTGGGACTGTGTGGGGGATGTTAGAGATTGAACCACATATATACATTCCACCAGTGGATTGCCACTCATAACACACAATGGAAAATCTAACAAATGCTCCTGTGCTTGCTTCATTATCCCTCCTCCCAGGGCCAGCATTATCTCCCTTTTTTGTGCTGAGAAGTGAAAACAAATAATCCACATTAGTAGCATGCCCAAAGTACTGTGGTGGTGGTGCTGCGGTAGCGTTGTCGCCTCACAGTAAGACGTTGGCTTGTTTGATTCTCAGCTAGAGCGTCTTCTGTGTGGAGACATGCATGAATAGGCGTTGTGCATCAGAGCTGGCAACTCGGCACGTAAAAATCTACTGCCAATCATTAGCAGACCGGAGTTCCGCTGTGGCGACCCCTAACCGGGAAAAGACGAAAGGCACAACAAGTAGCATGCCCAAAGTATCTTTTATTTTATTTGTTAATGTAGTGTGAGTAAGTTAGTTGTGTCCTGAGAAGATGTTTATTCATTGCACAGGAAGTACAGGATTATAAATAATCTGTGTTTTATATCTGCACATTTGTCAGATCTAACATCTACAAAGTCCATTTTCAATTATATTCAGCTGCCCGAGCACCTTGTACCTCTTTACAAAGTAACTATATTTATTGCAGCTTTCAGAAGACAAGAACATTATTTCACATTCAATAAACATTTTATGTATTAAATATTGTAAACACTAGCTTCTGTAGCCCTTGGCAAGTAGGTTTTCCATACAAAAGTTACCTAGTCTCCTTGTCCATCTGTGTTGAAAAAAAACAGCAATGATAAATGTTTTAGTAGGCCACTTCTCCCATCTTGTCTACAACAGCCATCTTGGTTCCTGAGTTCTGAGCAGCAGCAGGTTAACCAAACCACAGCCACAAGAAGAGTCAGACATCAGCCAATAAAAAGAATCCCTGATGGCTGAAAATATAATCAGGTTTCAGAGTGGGTCATTTAGTTTAGTGGCATACACTAAACAAATGCCCCAGGTGGCACAGTGGCACAGCAGATAGTGTTGTTGCCTGACAGCAGGAGATTCCCCAGTTTGATTCTCAGATGATGTGCACTGTGCATAGAGTCTACATGTTCTCCCTGTATTTGTGTGGGTTTTCTCCAGGTGCTCTGGTTTCCTCCCACATTCCAAAGACATGCAGTGGGTGGATCAAACACTCTAAATTGGCCATAGGCGTCAGTGTCTGGTGTGGAAGAACTACCAGAGCAGAGCTAGCCACCCGGCAATGTAAACCTTGGCTCTAGATGATTGTCACTGTTGAGGTGACACCCTGATCTCATGGGCAAAATTGGAAAAGGAGTTGTGGATAGATGGATGGACTAAGCAAAGGCCCTGTCTGAGTAACCCCTCATTGCTTACAGTACTGTTTTTATACAAAGAAAGAAAATGAAGCAATGAAACAATGTGAATAAGCATATGAAAGTCACGTTCCTTCCAATTAGTCTAGGTAAGCAATTTCTGACTGCCTATATTATTATTTTTATATATAATGGAGGAAGCAAAAGAGAAAACATGTAGATGTGGTACTGTGAGTGAACAGAGAGGAATAAACAAACTGTTAAGTGTCAATAAAGGCCAGGAATCCAACTGTCAGCTAATAAATAAAATAATAATAAAAAGGTATCCAACTGGCCTAAAATCTGGTTAGATTTAGCAATATACCATTTATTTTAGATGCATCTGTTAAATGAAATTCTGTTTAAGTAACATTTAACTGATTACAGTACTGTTATATACGGGGGAAATGAGAAATACTTAGATACAGTTATTTACTCAGGATTAAACAAACAGGTAGGAGGTTATGAAGGCCAAATTTCCCAGCTATCAACCAACAAAAAGCCTAAAATTAAATCATGATTAGCAATGTTGCATTCATTTTATTGGTTCCAGGATTGTTTTATACAGGGATAAGAAACAAAATACAAAGTACTCAGATTAATCTTTTTTAAACACTGTTGGTAAACATACACCACTACTAGAACATTATTTATGATTATTATTATTATTTTATTTTACATTTGTTAACCGGGATAGTCCACTGGACACATGTCCATTTTTAGTGGAGTCCCGGGGAAAAAAAGATCCAGAAATAAAAAATACATGTAATATATAGTGTATAAACAAAAGTTACAAAGAAAAGTTACATTCAAGTACAGTTATACATAGCTCAAGTAGTATCTACAGACATAATAACACAATTGGTGAAACAGAGAAGTAATGCAACATTACTAATGTCTCAAAGCCTAAGAGAACATCTACATTATATCTGGAGTGACAAATGTAACACAACCACATCATAATGGTTGATGAAAAGATTAAACCAGAACAAAATCTCATTTTCAAAAATAATATAAACTGCTAGAAGTGTTATTTGAGTACAAAAGCTGTGTTCTTAAAAGTGAATGCCAGTTAAACACCAACAAATAACAGTACTTTTCTAGAAATTAATCAATCAATAAAAAAGTCACAAGCTTTAAAATTAAATGCATAGATTTTTTACTAAAAGCTGAGCATTACATTTGAGAAATTAAATATACAGACAAGGTAGAGTTTTTGCAAAGATGAAATGTAAAGTGTTGCAACAGACAAATAGTTTACAGTAAACAATAAGTCCAGCTATGTCTAACTAATGTCTAGCTAAAGCACTTACTAGGCCCTGTATACTACTGCCACTGTCTAGAAGGTGATATAACAGATAAGCAAAGTAGAGCAAGCTCATTTTTGCAGAGGAGTGCAAAGACAATGCAGAGCATTATAAAAAAAAAAAAACTTCCCAAATGACTTCTGTGTGCTGGGGTCGTCAAAATCAACAGATTGGTCTTCACAGCAAGAGGGTTGTACCCCATGACTTGGGAGCGGTGTCTCAGGATGGGTCAGCACTAGGAGATATACAATTAGAACAAATCTTCCCACACAAATTTGCCTATTTCCTGCATCATTCCAAAAAATTCTTGTTTCCTGGCCTGAGACTCTCATCTTATGACTAGTCACTCAAAATCAAACCACAAACAACATAACTCAGATAAATAATGTAATACCTTAAGTAACCAGTTCTTCCCTGTTCTTTCTGGTGATGCGAGCACGCTTGTGTGCATTTGCGTGCGCATGCACGCGCATGTTTGTGTGTGTGTGTGTGTGTGTGTGTGTGTGTGTGTGTGTGTGTGTGTGTGTGTGTGTGTGTGTGTGTGTGTGTGTGTGTGTGTGTGTGTGTGTGTGTGTGTGTGTGTGTGTGCATTTGCACTTGTGTGTGTGTGTGTGTGTGTGTGTGTGTGTGTGTGTGTGTGTGTGTGTGTGTGTGTGTGTGTGTGTGTGTGTGTGTGCAAGTTTATCTGAGTGTCTGAGTGTGGACTTGTTAGTGTGAGCGTGTATATATGCATCTGTGTGTGTATGTATGTGGGTGTATATATCTTTTGTGTGTTTGTTTCTGGCTAATGTCCACCATACAAGCAAATGAAAGTTGAAATTCTAGCATTTAAATTCCTGACCCATCCCTCATAAATGCTTTTCTGCAGATTAAATGCTAGATTCAACTTTTAGTCGCAGCTTTAGAATAAACAATCACATATCCTGCAGTCTTATTCACACATTTTGTGTGTTTGTGTTTCTGTCCGCATGTGTAAGTATATCCATGCTTGAGTGCTTCAAAGCTTAAGTGTATGAAGACAGAGAGAGAGAGACAGCGAGAGAGAGAGTGAAATCGAGCGCTGACAGCAGCATTTAAGATCTTTGCATAACTCTCAACTTCTTAACTGATGAAATCAGGATATAATAAAGGGGGACAAAGGCTCAAAAATAAGAACATATTTTAAATATCGCTCCTATAAACTTAGAAAGTTACTCGAATTACAAGGTTTGTGTCAGCATGCATTTTCTGCAGGAAATAAAGACTGAAACTCAAATGTATGTCATTATTTGGTGACTTCAGTCCCCAATCATTGCCAAAAACAACAAATTTTATGAGTAAGGGACAAAAAAAATGAAATAAATATCTCAACATTACTTTAAAAATCTATTTGGATGTAAAATTCTTCCTCCAACACTATTTATATATTCTATAGCAAGTTTTAAAAATTAGGTGGAGGAACTATTTAACATTAAAAATGTAAAAAAATAATAATAATAATAATAATATACTAATAAAAATAAGTAAGTAAAACACAGCAATTTTACAGGCAGCCCATTCTCTGAGTGCATTAATGCCCTCTAGGATTTGTGATACTGTGTAAATAATACCTGTGGAGTCGGGCCTCAGAATACCCATGGGTGTGCATTATTTACACAGTAAGACACACTGTTTGGCATTACTGCTTGCTTAATCAACACAATTACAGTTTTATATACATAATTTCACATTATACTAAAAAAAAACAATTCAATCACATATTTATATATCATGTTTGTAAAATACACACACTTGGGTTCATTACAACTTCCATACACCGTCGCTTTGCTTTTCTCTCAAAATGCTTTCTAGACTTAAGATCAACTTTTTCAAATCAAACACCCACACATCATGGATGGTGCACACAGACAAGTGCTGTGAGATTTAACAGCACTAATATTGTGAGTGTGCTTCATGGGGAAGCTCACAGTGTAAAAAACATCCATTATGCATTGTCATGGAATCCCTATATCCTCTATATGACCACTAACTAGTACTGCACTATGCACTCATTTTATTTGAATCTCAACCCAAGAAGCTACAGAAGAGAGAAATAGAAAATACAAATTCCCCGTGCTGTAAAATAAAAGCAAAAATAAAATGTCCTGCACATTGCTTTCCCCTCAAAATACCTGTCAAACCTAAGAACAATTTCTTGTTGTCAAATGCTTACACAACAAGAACCTGCAGCATGCCTGTATATTCCAATGATGGCAAACCTTTTGGGCTAGGAGTGTCAAAATTTTGGAAAATGCCTGTCTTGACTCTGCTGGCATGTCACCCCCCCCCCCCCCACCAATAAAAGAGAAACAATTATTTACATATTCATTTATTTCAAAAAATACAGTCCAATCATGTGTTGCTATGCATTATAAAAGTAAAAGAAAAATCAGTGACTTACGATAGGGAAACCGATATGCGCACTGATAATTGGACTTAAAATAGTGCACCAAAAAACTACCCTACTTTTAATAGTCATTTTGAATTGAACTGAAAAAATATGGAACACACTGCATTTGATTTGATTAACTTCAATTAATGACTTTTTTGTTGCTGAGTTTTAATAGATAAGTGCAGGATCACATATTGTGTACATTCAATTTCTTTGGTAACTTGGGTGTTGGGAAACGCTGGTGTGTCACCCTAAACGTCATGGCGTGTCACCTTTGACACACGTGTCATAGGTTCACCATCACTGGTATACTCCCTTCCTCTGTTATTTGTATATTAGTACATTCATTAACATATTTATTTATTTACTCATTCATTTTTCTACTATTTGTTTACTATGACAGTTTCCCTGATCAGAGCCTGTTTATTTGGTGACCACAAAGTAATGTTTTGCAGTTACACTACAGAGAACTTGTACAGTTAAAAAATATAGATATTATTAAATATCTGGCCTCACTTAACAGAGTTAGGAATTTTTATTATGCATAGCTTTAGAGCTTGATAGAATGAAGTTTATCAATAATGCCCTTAGATAAAATCAGGGAAAGGAGCAGTAATGAAAAAAACGAGAAGTGTATGGATGAAAGATATTAATATGTTGTGCTCCAAGCAATACCATGATCAGATATGGAAGGGTAATGAAATAAATGCTAAGCATAAGGTCAGATGTATAGTAAACAGTGCAGAGCAGTATAGGGGTTTATCTAAGACAGGAGAACATGTTTTCAAGATAAAGGCTTAAATGATTTACAGAAATGGTAGCTTGTGATCACATTACGGAAACAAGTACAAAGAGTAGAGGGTGAGACAGTGTAAACAAAGCATGGAAAAGGCAAAAAAGAAAATCAGCATCTATAATATTATTAGAATAACTTGGTGGAAGAAACTGAATGCAATGCAGTGGATGGATGAATGGAATGCCTTGGAAGGTGGAAAATTACAGGGGTTTATTTTGGATGACAATGTAGGAAACACTAGATACTTAATCTATGGCCTGAAACAAAATTTTCAGCAAATGGTACACCTGCATATATTGTAATTCTTTTCCACTGGTTTCTCATTCCTACTTTAAATAGGACCGGAGACTCTTGAGGCAGCAGTAGGGTGGCAGTGAGTTGTATGTATTAGCCGTACTCTTGAGGCTAATATATCACCGTGTTTCTATTAGCTGTACTCTTGATGCTAATATATCACCGTGTTTGTATTAGCTGTACTCTTGATGCTAATATATCACTGTGTTTGTATTAGCTGTACACTTGATGATAGTATATCACCGTGTTTCTAGTAGCTGTACTCGTGATGCTAGTATATCACCGTGTTTCTATTAGCTGTACTCTTGATGCTAATATATCACCGTGTTTCTATTAGCTGTACTCTTGAATCTAATATATCACCGTGTTTCTATTAGCTGCACTCTTGATGCTAATATATCACCGTGTTTGTATTAGCTGTACTCTTGATGCTAATATATCACCGTGTTTCTATTAGCTGTACTCTTGATGCTAATATATCACCGTGTTTGTATTAGCCGTACTCCTGATGCTAAAATGTCACCGTGTTTGTATTAGCCGTACTCCTGATGCTAATATATCACCATGTTTGTATTAGCTGTACTCTTGATGCTAATATATCACCGTGTTTGTATTAGCTGTACTCTTGATGCTAATATATCACTGTGTTTGTATTAGCTGTACTCTTGATGCTAATATATCACTGTGTTTGTATTAGCTGTACTCTTGATGCTAATATATCACTGTGTTTGTATTAGCTGTACTCTTGATGCTAATATATCACCGTGTTTGTATTAGCTGTACTCTTGATGCTAATATATCACCGTGTTTGTATTAGCTGTACTCTTGATGCTAATATGTCACCGTGTTTGTATTAGCTGTACTCTTGATGCTAATATATTACCGTGTTTGTATTACCTGTACTCTTGATGCTAATATATCACCGTGTTTGTATTAGCTGTACTCTTGATGCTAATATATCACCGTGTTTGTATTAGCCGTACTCTTGTAATATATCACCGTGTTTGTATTAGCTGTACTCTTGATGCTAATATATCACCATGTTTGTATTAGCTTTACTCTTGATGCTAATATATCACCGTGTTTGTATTAGCTGTACTCTTGATGCTAATCTATCACCGTGTTTGTATTAGCCGTACTCTTGTAATATATCACCGTGTTTGTATTAGCTGTACTCTTGATGCTAATATATCACCGTGTTTGTATTAGCTGTACTCTTGATGCTAATATATCACCGTGTTTGTATTAGCTGTACTCTTGATGCTAATATATCACCGTGTTTGTATTAGTTGTACTCTTGATGCTAATATATCACCGTGTTTGTATTAGCTGTACTCTTGATGCTAATATATCACCATGTTTGTATTAGCTGTACTCTTGATGCTAATATATCACCGTGTTTGTATTAGCTGTACTCTTGATGCTAATATATCACCGTGTTTGTATTAGCTGTACTCTTGATGCTAATATATCACCGTGTTTGTATTAGCTGTACTCTTGATGCTAATATATCACCGTGTTTGTATTAACTGTACACTCTTTATGCTAATATATCACCGTGTTTGTATTAGCTGTACTCTTGATGCTAATATATCACCATGTTTGTATTAGCTTTACTCTTGATGCTAATAGACCACCGTGTTTGTATTAGCTGTACTCTTGATGCTAATCTATCACCGTGTTTGTATTAGCCGTACTCTTGTAATATATCACCGTGTTTGTATTAGCTGTACTCTTGATGCTAATATATCACCGTGTTTGTATTAGCTGTACTCTTGATGCTAATATATCACTGTGTTTGTATTAGCTGTACACTTGATGATAGTATATCACCGTGTTTCTAGTAGCTGTACTCGTGATGCTAGTATATCACCGTGTTTCTATTAGCTGTACTCTTGATGCTAATATATCACCGTGTTTCTATTAGCTGTACTCTTGATGCTAATATATCACCGTGTTTCTATTAGCTGCACTCTTGATGCTAATATATCACCGTGTTTGTATTAGCTGTACTCTTGATGCTAATATATCACCGTGTTTGTATTAGCTGTACTCTTGATGCTAATATATCACCGTGTTTGTATTAGCCATACTCCTGATGCTAATATATCACCGTGTTTGTATTAGCCGTACTCTTGATGCTAATATATCACCGTGTTTGTATTAGCTGTACTCGATGCTAATCTATCACCGTGTTTGTATTAGCTGTACTCTTGATGCTAATATATCACCGTGTTTGTATTAGCTGTACTCTTGATGCTAATATATCACCGTGTTTGTATTAGCTGTACTCTTGAAGCTAATATGTCACCGTGTTTGTATTAGCTGTACTCTTGATGCTAATATATCACCGTGTTTGTATTAGCTGTACTCTTGATGCTAATATATCACCGTGTTTGTATTAGCTGTACTCTTGATGCTAATATGTCACCGTGTTTGTATTAGCTGTACTCTTGATGCTAATATATTACCGTGTTTGTATTACCTGTACTCTTGATGCTAATATATCACCGTGTTTGTATTACCTGTACACTCTCTATGCTAATATATCACCGTGTTTGTATTAGCTGTACTCTTGATGCTAATATATCACCATGTTTGTATTAGCTTTACTCTTGATGCTAATATATCACCGTGTTTGTATTAGCTGTACTCTTGATGCTAATCTATCACCGTGTTTGTATTAGCCGTACTCTTGTAATATATCACCGTGTTTGTATTAGCTGTACTCTTGATGCTAATATATCACCGTGTTTGTATTAGCTGTACTCTTGATGCTAATATATCACCGTGTTTGTATTAGTTGTACTCTTGATGCTAATATATCACCGTGTTTGTATTAGCTGTACTCTTGATGCTAATATATCACCGTGTTTGTATTAGCTGTACTCTTGATGCTAATATATCAGCGTGTTTGTATTAGCTGTACTCTTGATGCTAATATATCACCGTGTTTGTATTAGCTGTACTCTTGATGCTAATATATCACCGTGTTTGTATTAGCTGTACTCTTGATGCTAATATATCACCGTGTTTGTATTAGCTGTACTCTTGATGCTAATATATCACCATGTTTGTATTAGCTTTACTCTTGATGCTAATAGACCACCGTGTTTGTATTAGCTGTACTCTTGATGCTAATCTATCACCGTGTTTGTATTAGCCGTACTCTTGTAATATATCACCGTGTTTGTATTAGCTGTACTCTTGATGCTAATATATCACCGTGTTTGTATTAGCTGTACTCTTGATGCTAATATATCACCGTGTTTGTATTAGCTGTACTCTTGATGCTAATATATCACCGTGTTTGTATTAGCTGTACTCTTGATGCTAATATATCGTGTTTGTATTAGCTGTACTCTTGATGCTAATATATCACCGTGTTTGTATTAGCTGTACTCTTGATGCTAATATATCACCGTGTTTGTATTAGCTGTACTCTTGATGCTAATATATCACCGTGTTTGTATTAGCTGTACTCTTGATGCTAATATATCACCGTGTTTGTATTAGCTGTACTCTTGATGCTAATATATCACCGTGTTTGTATTAGCTGTACTCTTGATGCTAATATATCACCGTGTTTGTATTAGCTGTACTCTTGATGCTAATATATCACCGTGTTTGTATTAGCTGTACTCTTGATGCTAATATATCACTGTGTTTGTATTAGCTGTACTCTTGATGCTAATATATCACCGTGTTTGTATTAGCTGTACTCTTGATGCTAATATATCACCGTGTTTGTATTAGCCTTCCTCTTGATGCTAATATATCACCGTGTTTGTATTAGCTGTACTCTTGATGCTAATATATCACTGTGTTTGTATTAGCTGTACTCTTGATGCTAATATATCACCGTGTTTGTATTAGCTGTACTCTTGATGCTAATATATCACTGTGTTTGTATTAGCTGTACTCTTGATGCTAATATATCACCGTGTTTGTATTAGCTGTACTCTTGATGCTAATATATCACCGTGTTTGTATTAGCTGTACTCTTGATGCTAATATATCACCGTGTTTGTATTAGCTGTACTCTTGATGCTAATATATCACCGTGTTTGTATTAGCTGTACTCTTGATGCTAATATATCACCGTGTTTGTATTAGCTGTACTCTTGATGCTAATATATCACCGTGTTTGTATTAGCTGTACTCTTGATGCTAATATATCACCGTGTTTGTATTAGCTGTACTCTTGATGCTAATATATCACCGTGTTTGTATTAGCTGTACTCTTGATGCTAATATATCACCGTGTTTGTATTAGCTGTACTCTTGATGCTAATATATCACCGTGTTTGTTTGTATTAGCTGTACTCTTGATGCTAATATATCACCGTGTTTGTATTAGCTGTACTCTTGATGCTAATATATCACCGTGTTTGTATTAGCTGTACTCTTGATGCTAATATATCACCGTGTTTGTATTAGCTGTACTCTTGATGCTAATATATCACCGTGTTTGTATTAGCTGTACTCTTGATGCTAATATATCACCGTGTTTGTATTAGCTGTACTCTTGATGCTAATATATCACCGTGTTTGTATTAGCTGTACTCTTGATGCTAATATATCACTGTGTTTGCAGTATGGTTTTGATAGTTGTGCTTGATGTGAATTTGAAATTAAGGTAGTGGTAGGAGGATCTGTACCATGTTTTAAAAGTAGGATGTGCATGATGGTTTAATGTATACAAGATTTTATGAATAAGGCTTTATTGTGCTGTTATCATTTTACTTCAATTGTTAGCCAGGCAAGGTTCATTAGATTTAAGCACTGATGAAATGTAAATGCTGCATTCAAAGCAAATCATAGAGTGCTGAAAAGGGAGGTGTTGCATTTTATCGGTTCATAGGTTCATAGGTTGGTACTAGTCTATCGGCCCTAGGGCCTATACAAGCCTAGCCATAACAATTCCCTGGTTATTTCTTCCCACAATATTTACTTCTCTGGACCCCTGTCTAGCAGGGTGACTGACATGATCCCCGGGGTGAATTTCCTATCTCCCATCCAATCATCAAGGTTCCTTTTGAAGAGGGCCAATGAGGCGCTCTGCTTGACATGTATGGGCAATCTATTCCAGAGGATGGGGAGTCTCTGGGTCAGGAACCTATCCCTCTAGCATGTTTTGTTCATTGTGATGACAAGGTTTAGATCCCTGGAGCGTGTAGCTCTGAGGGATTGGGATTTCTTTAAGTGGAGCATGTCCAACAGCTCAGGGTTTGACTTGGCCTTGTATGTTAAACACAGATCGCCTCTGAGTGGACGATATGCCACAGAGTATAGCTGGAGTTTTTTTAGACGGTCACCATATGGCAACTGCTTTAGGCCTGTGATTCTTTTAGTGAGGTATTTCTGTGACCTTTCCAGCTGTTGCAGATGTCTTGTGAGGTACATACCAAATGGGGCATTATACTCTACAATGGGTCTAATGAGGGATGAGTATAGTGGAAAAATAGAAAACTTTCAACGCCACAGACATGCAGGTAACTGGTGAAAAAATATTTTTCTTTATTGTACTCTGGTACCTCGGCCTTCGCCTTCTCAAGGAATACATTTAATTTATGATTCACCACACCTTATAAATCATTAGCTAAAATTTTAGAACCAATCACAACACTCAATGTGCATTTGAATAATTAAACATTTACACCTGAAAAAACCCATCACTTGGTCTGTCAAATACATTTCTATGATACAAACTTATGTTTTGTTAAACCAAATGGCAAGTTAATGAACAGCATGGAAATTTTATGGAAATTTTATACTTAATAAAATGTATGATATGTAAAATGTGCAAAATGTGCAAAATATACAAAATATACCTAAACAGTATACCATCTCTAAATATATTCATTTATAAAATAACTTTTTATGTATACATAATACAACCCCTATGAAAATATTCCTTTAATTTTTTCATTATAACTCTATTAAATTCATCAGAGAATGGCCCTGTCACATATATAATACCATTGACTTGTTAGATCAAATGGTGTATACTAAATTTACACATACTACATAAACTATATCATCCAAAACTGTTCACCTCAATATTGAATATACACAACTTACATATCTAAATTCATGCCATTAGGAAAAAGGGTTTTGAAGTTCAAAATGAACCTGGATTCCATTTCCAATAGTTTGTTGTTCACTCCAATTTCCCCTTCCACACTAAATGGCCTACCCAAAACACAAAATATTAAACCCTCCTCTGATCCATTGTGAAAATCTATAAAATGTTTTGCCACTGGGCTTTCCTCTCTGCTATTCCTAATATCTCCAAGATGTTCCATTATTCTTAATTTAACTTTTCTGGAGGTTTGTCCCACATACCATTTTCGACACTCACAACCAATAATATATACCACTCCCCCCGAGTTGCAGTCATAATATTCCAAAGCCTTGTATTTCTTGTTGTTAATAAATGTTCCATCCAAATTCCTTACTCTTTTACAAACTTTGCAATTCCCACACTTGTATGTCCCTACCTTGGAGATATTACCTTTCCTCTTCGGACTTCTAGTATTTAAAATCTCCTTAAGGTTAGGGTATCTGCCATAAGAAAAGGTGATTTTACTAGGAAACAATTTTCCTACTCTATCATCCCCCAAGACCAAAGGCCAAAGACTATACACTGTGTCCCTCACTACCTTAGAAAATTGAGAAAATTTGGTAACAAAAAATAATTTGTCTTGTTCTATGGCCCCTGCTTCATTGTTGACCAACCACGTAGATTTCAAACCATGGCCCCCTAAACTTCTTGTCCTAACCCAACTTTCCTCCATGCTCTCCCTTTGCATGTGCTCTGGTATACACCATTTGATCTAACAAGTCAATGGTATTATATATGTGACAGGGCCATTCTCTGATGAATTTAATAGAGTTATAATGAAAAAATTAAAGGAATATTTTCATAGGGGTTGTATTATGTATACATAAAAAGTTATTTTATAAATGAATATATTTAGAGATGGTATACTGTTTAGGTATATTTTGTATATTTTGCACATTTTGCACATTTTACATATCATACATTTTATTAAGTATAAAATTTCCATAAAATTTCCATGCTGTTCATTAACTTGCCATTTGGTTTAACAAAACATAAGTTTGTATCATAGAAATGTATTTGACAGACCAAGTGATGGGTTTTTTCAGGTGTAAATGTTTAATTATTCAAATGCACATTGAGTGTTGTGATTGGTTCTAAAATTTTAGCTAATGATTTATAAGGTGTGGTGAATCATAAATTAAATGTATTCCTTGAGAAGGCGAAGGCCGAGGTACCAGAGTACAATAAAGAAAAATATTTTTTCACCAGTTACCTGCATGTCTGTGGCGTTGAAAGTTTTCTATTTTTCATCGTTTTGCACCAGTGTTTCTTATTCGGATGAGTATAGTGGGACAATGACCTCCTTTTTTCTGGATGAAAAGCACTTAGTGAAGAGGTATGCCACATCATACCTTGGTACACCAGTAAACATAATACATCAAAACTGTAATTGTGAGATTAACTCAGTTTTCTCAAGTTTTTCATTAACTCACTTGTAAAAAAGTACTTCATTTGGTATGATTTTCCAAGATGTTAGTTTATTTTTGCAGCCTCAGTTTTACAGTAACTTTTTAAAAAATGTAGACCTGTTAATGTGAACACCAGATATTTGAATAATCCAGCTGGGTGTTTTTTTACTAAAAGTTATTGGCATATCCAAAGAAGGGTAACGGTGGGAACACCACAAAGGCATGTATTTGGCTTTTGTTGAATTTTCATGATTTCCAAGTTCCATAAGCAGTCCTTTAGGATACTGAATGATTGCTGTACGTAAAAGTATATAATCTGAATATCAGACATAGAAGAAAAGTGCTGAATTATCTATATGTCAGAGTAGCTTTTCAGGCTTGCACTAAGATAGCTTGCTGTTAACAAAAATTAAAAATAATAGTATGTCCGTAACTGAGCCTTGAGAGATACAAGTAGTAATTGTTCTAGACTTTAAGATAGAATGACCCCATGTAAATGATTGTGCTCAGTTTGTTAGGCAGCTCAGATGATTGCATTCCATAGTCTGAAAGTTGCAAAAGTATTAATGAATGGTTTAAGTCTATAAAGTAGCAATGAATGCTAATCCTTAATGAATGCTTTAGATGGGTCTAGGTATAAGGCAATGATGAGAATCCCATTTTTAAGACTGCTGTGAATTTTATGCAAGACTTGAAGAGGCATAGAAAGCCCTGAACTGAGTAGTAAGCTTTTCTTCATAAAGGAAAGGGAAAAGGGAAACAAGCTTTTTTTTCAGTTCTGCTTAAATATTTAAGTTGGATTGTAGTGACCTGTGTGGTGATACATCTTTGTACTGTTTATCCTTTTTTCTATTTGCCAAAAAAGTTATCTACTTTTTTGTTCTGGGACCTTAGTCTTGCAGCTTTATTTACAGTTGTGGGAAGATTGTGTTTCTACATTATACTGCACTTCTATCTCCACAAACAGAATTACTTGTAAACGTTAGCTGTTTGCATTTCAAACCTTCCTGGGCCTTAGTCTTGTAATTTCATTCACATTTGTGACAGAGCTGCAAACTGCTGCCAGATTTGACTCTTATTTAGTCATTAATTACTGCATTTTTCAATAAACAATGTTACTGGTAAATTTCCACATTGTCTGGTACCTTAAACTGTAGTAGAATTATATTATTGTTTTTTTTTTCTGCTCCAGGATTTTTTTTCTGCTCCAGGATTTGTGCTTTAGATTTTTTACAGTTGCTTATATTCCAGTTTTGCTGCTACAGTTTTATATTCTGCTATATCATTTACTTACTTAAAGTTGCATTTCAGTGCCTTTTTGTGCTCCTGTTTTTTCTGTCTGCCCCATCCCCACTGAGGCATTAAGTTAAGGTTTTGGAAATTCTAACCTGCCTGTTGTCATTGACCTGTAGCTCAGAGAAGTTGCCTTCCAGTGCCTTTCTGTTTCACTGTTTTTTTGTGTCTTGCCCTATCCCCCACAGAGACATTAGCTAAAGTTTCTGAAAGAGCTCCAATATTAGCTTTATTTGATTGGATCCCTCTCTAGCTTGCCTGTTTCTCATTTGATTTTTCCCCCAACCTTCCCACCCTTTTCCTGTTGTGGTTTTATAAGGTTGTGTCTCTGACCTCCACCTTTATGGTAATCTGATTTCAAAAAGTCCCTCCCTTCCATGTTTCATTGCAGTTGTCTGTTACATAAACTATTTAAGTACTATTCCCATCCATTGTTTTCCATTGAGCCAAGGTACTGAGTGCCCACCCAGGAAACCAGTATTGCTCAAGTAAAAGTCTTTTACTGCTTATTGTCTCCTCCTCATTTTCCCAGAGCTCAGCAAAGAGTGGCATCCTAGACTGTGTTCCAGAAGTGTTTTACTCATAGGCCATGCCATCCAGGCAAAACTAAGAACTTTTGATGACTAAATCACACTTGCTTAAGTTATTTTGATTGTTCATTATGTTTCCTCCTTTTATTTGTGCATTTCACTGTATTTTTATAAAAAAATGCTCTCCTCTCACTGTCACTGCTGTAAGATTGTCTTGAATTTGCCTTCAGCAAGTGATTTCCAGCTAGTTGTTTAATTGGTTTGTGATAGCATTGAATTTGTGGGTCTCTTCTACTGTGTTTTTACATTTGGAAGGCTAGGTTTACTCATCTTTTGGCAGGAGGTATTTGCCTGGTCTAGCTGAGTTGGTAAACACACAAAAGGGTTCCTAGTGTAGTCGTTTTATTGACCTGAGAGTTCATTAGTTAGTTTTCTGTTCTGCTATAAATTCAGATCAGAGATGCTCACCACTCAGCAGTGTTCAGGAGTGCCCTGTGCAGTAGCAAACATCTTGAAAGCAAATTTTCCCTATAGAACTGTACACAAAACTGTACCCTGTAAAAAAGTAAATATAGAGCAAATACCTCTTGCATACAAGTGCACAGCAGGTCGTCAAAACCACTCATAGAACACCTGCCTCACATAGCACACAACACACTGATAGACTAATATATCCTGAGAGCAATTTTCCTAAACAACAAAGATCGCCTAGACCATCTGTTAGCAACGCTATGACTCGGCAAGCCCAAAGGAACTCAGAAAAAAAAAACAACACCCAAAAACCAGACATACAGTCACGCTCAATGGAGCACCAAATATAAGTCCCTAAGGTAAGCAAGCACACTTCCCAGGACTCTCATCAAAGGAGACTCCATTATAACCAGGCTGAGCAAGGAGAAGATAAAATGTATGTATTTTGGAGTCAGGATCCACCAAATCACACATGCATTCAAATCATTACACTACAGTACCAGTATGATTTCATCATAGTCCATGTATATGTAAACAAACCTGAGATGTATCTCCCTGGACTATATGAAAAGAGACGTTATGGTGCTCTCAGACTATGTGTCTCTGGCTGGTATGAGCCTAGCCTTAAGCAGCATTTTACAAAGAGTGAGGATAATGCCACAATATGAGCAAAAGATGATTGATTTAAAAAATTGGCTGCCTTTCTAAGGGGATCCGATATTTGTCTGCTTAAAGGCCAATGTTAACAGACCATGTTGCTTTGAGATGGATGGTCTGCACTTATCCCCCCTAGGCTTTTGAATACTGGCTAAAACTTTATCCATTCCTGCAGTGCCTTTTTTCAAATATGCCAGATTGACAAACCTAATGATGTAGCAACATCAAATCAACTGAACTTCAGGGTTTTACTGCTCAATGCCAGAAGCCTAAATAAAAAGCTACATTCCCTCAAAGTCCTCCTCACACTCGAGAGTATACACATCTGTGCAGTAACTAAGACATGGCTTAAAGCAACAGTAGTATAAGGTCTCTGTGTCTTTCACACTTTTAGACCAGTAGCTGCACAGACAAAGGCTAAACATACAGGTGTCTTTATATAAATCAATAACAAGCATACCCCAACGTTGGTCAAATAGGATGACACACAGAGTTCCTCCTAGTGAATGTCATCATAGACAAAATCTTGTATCACATCCTAGCCAGCTATAGGTCACTCTGCAGGTCCCAAGAAGATCACAATGCATACTAGGACCTACTGGAGACACTTACCATCCAACCTAACACCCTACTTATGGGAGACTTTAATTACCTCTCTATAGACTGGGAATCCTACACAGCCTCAACTCTACAGACACAGATTTCCTGGACCAAATAGTGAGTATGCCCACTAGAGGCTCCAACATACTGGGCTTCATACTCACAAATATGGAAGAATGCTGCACACCCCTGCCAATGTCGCACCCTCCCAGACAAGGTCCCACCATGAAGCTGAATCCTTTGAAATCAAAATGAACTCCTTAACCCCAGTAAAACTAGTAACAGTTAGAAACTATTCCAAGGTTAGTGATGGTTTGTAAAAATTCAGTGCCCCACCAAACCCCAGGAACACAGTAGACTATGTTGAATTACTGTCAGAAACTCTGTGCAACCATGTCAATGGCTGCATAGAGGCTGCTGTACCTACCATAAATAAGCCAGAACTAGCCCCAGAAGAAAAATAAAACCCTGGTTGCATCCTAAATTAATCAGGCTATGCAAAAAAAGGAAAAGAATTATGACAAAATTTAGGAAGGGTAATTCTCATAATGATAAACACTCTTTCATCAAACTAATTGGGCAACTTAGACTGGTAATTAGGTCAAATGCAGCCATCTCTGAGGTTAAGCTAGCCTCACATGTAAATATAACCATTAGGCCTTCTACAGCTATGTTAGAAACCTCAAGGGCAGTACAGAGCAATGTGCTGAACTGGTAGTTAATGATGCTACATTCACCAAGCTTGGCTATATAGTGAACCCATCAGAAATTAAATTCCAACTTTACCCCATCTCACCCCAACCATCCCCCAAGAAATACTCTCAGAAATAACCACTCTAACTATAACTAGGGAGAAGGTACTGGCTGAGCTATCTAAAGCCAAGAATACAGCCTCAATGGGATAACATCTAGGGATGCTGCCTGAAAAGTAAAAAATATGACTTAAGTGTAGCCCTGCAGTCACTATTTAACTATAGTAAGACCTTCAACGGATCCAGGAAACTATAGACCCATTGGTCTGACTAGTCTTATTTGCACAGCCATTGAAAGAATTATTATGGAAATTATCAACAAGGACATAGGAGATCTCCAGACAGTGAATCTATCCCAGTTTGGCTTTGTCAAAGGAAGTTCATGCTTACTGAACCTGGTGGACTTCTATGAAAAGGTCACTAAGGCAATGTATGAAGGGAAAGTGGTGCAGACTGCCTACCTAGATCTAGCTAAAGCATTTCATACAATATCCACTTGTGCATTGTCAACAAACTTATGTAACTAAACATAAACCCCTTCGTAATACACTGGATAGCTATCTGGCTCACAGATAGGACCCAAGAGGTTAGGAATGGTGTGGACATCTCCACAAAGACGCCAGTCACCAGAGATCAAAGCCAATGTCAAAGGCCTCTGGCTGACCAAATTCACAGATGATTGCAAAGTGGGAGCTACTGAATCTCCCAAAGATGAGAACACCCTTCAGGAAGGTCTAACACAGACAAATGCTCAGTGCCAAAGCCATGGCTTAAAAATCAATGCCAATAAATGCATTATAGCACCTTTCCTGGAACAGGCTCTGCATCCACATGAAGCAGAGTTCCCTCCAACCCTATTTAATTGCAACTTGGACTATTGGATGGTTAATAAGAAATTCACCCCAAGTCTAATATCTATGTTTCTGATAGACAGAAGCAGTCAGTAAATCACCCCTATATTAATCAGATGTGTGGGTCACATATGACTTGCACAATGAGGATAATAAGGCCCTTGTAGTCCTTAACCTAGTATATACCTATGAACTTATGAATGGGTTTTGTTAATGCAAAAGGTCAGAATTCATACACTGCTGTAATCAGAAGTCATGCTGTTTATCTAACCGAATTTCATTATTTGTCAAGTGCTGTATTATCTGTGTACACTTCACATTCAAGAATGTTGTCACAATGGTTTAGCACAACTATAGACCTGCACCTGATGATACTATATTTAGGTCCTCCTTTATGAATGATAGAAATGTACATCATCTGTGGGTTATGATTTTTTAAAATAACTTGTCAGTTAGATGTTAAGTTTTCAGGGAGAAATTGTCTAAATTAGCAGATACATAAGGTTTAATTCTATGTACAATATTGTAAAAGATACGCTGGAATTTAAACATGAGCAAGACAGTTAAGGTCAGTGAGGTCTATGGGGATTTGTGTTGTAGATGTGATTTTAGATAAAAAGTTTACAAAATAGCTACTGACTTCCTCCAAAAACTTCCAAAGGTGGAGGACTGGTTATAGTAAAGCTTTGTGTATGGCCTTTTGAATTTAAAGTCAATGAATGATTTTTCCAAAAGTTTTTTAAAGCAGTTATGTATGCTATGCCACAGCCTATTGAAGAATTATTTCTTGACCTCTCAACACTAGTCTTTATGTTGGTTACAAAGTTATTTGCAAGTATAAAAAAGTCAGGACTCCTGCTTGATATGTGTTTTCTAGACATGACTCTTCATCATCATAACTTCTTTCAGTTGTAGAATTTGTTTTCAGTTTAACTGCTTATGTAGGTGTTCAGCATACCAAAGGAAGCAAGGCTGAAATAAGGCTGCAATGGATATACTGAAGTTAGTCAGAAACAATTGTCGAATTAAATAAATGTGTTGAGAGACTTCTTTCAGCTGCTCCCATTAGGGGTTGCCACAGCAGATCATCAGTTTCCATTTCTTCCTGTCCTCTGCATCTTGCTGTGTCACACCAACCACCTGCATGTCCTCTCTCACCACATCCATAAACCTTATCTTAGGACTTCCTCTTTTCCTGTTACCTGGCAGCTGCATCTTTATCATCTTTTTCCCAATATACTATGCATCCCTCCTCAGCACATGTCCAAACCAACGTAATCTTGCCTCTCTGGCTTTGTCTCCAACCCTTCCAACTTGGGCTGACCCTCTAATATACTGATTCCTAATCCTGTCCACCCTTGTCACACCCAGTGCAAATCTTAACATCTTTAACTCTGCCACATCCAGCTCTGACTCCTGCTTTTTTGTCAATGCCACTGTCTCCGACCCATATAACATAGCTGGTCTCACTACCCTCTTGTAGACCTTCCCTTTCACTCTGTCACAAATTGCTCCTGATACTCTTGTCCACCCACTCCATCCTGCCTGTACTCTCTTCTTCACTGCTCTTCCACACTCACCATCACTCTGAACTGTTGAACCCAAGTATTTAAACTCATCCACCTTCGCCACCTCTACTCCCTGCATCCTCACCATTCCTCGATCCTCCCTCTCATTCACACACATGTATTCTGTCTTAGTCCTGCTGACCCTCATTCCTCTTCTCTATAAAGCATATCTCCATTTCTCCAGGGTCTCCTCCACCTGTTCCCTACTCTCACTACAGATCACAATGTCATATGCAAACATCATAGTCCACGGGGACTCCTGTCTGATCTCGTCTGTCAACCTGTCCATCACCATTGCAAATAAGAAAGGGCTCAGAGCTGATCCTTGATGTAATCCCACCTCCACCTTAAACACATCCATCATTCCCACCGCAGACCTCACTGCTGTCACACTACCCTCATACATATCCTGTACCACTCTTAAATACTTCTCTGACACTCCCGACCTCCTTATACAATACCACAACTCCACTCTAGGCACCCTGTCATATGCTTTCTCTAAGTCTACAAAAACACAATGCAACTCCTTCTGACCTTCTCTTTACTTCTCCATCAACACTCTCAGAGCAAACATTGCATCAGTAGTGCTCTTTCCTGGCATGGAACCATACTGCTGATCACTAATCATCACCTCCCTTCTTAACCTAGCTTCCACTACTCAACACCATTCCCCTTTAAACTACTTTTTTGCAGAGAGCAAGCCCCCCAGCACACCTCTGAATTTAGATATACTAACTCTGAGATTGTGTACCTTGGAGAAAAGGGAATATTCCAAGAAAAGGCCACCCCAGACTTTGCATATGTAAGTCCATTTTTTTGGCATTTCATTCTCAACATTTTGGGACTCTCTATACCAGGTACCAACATTTCAAATTGTTACCTAATCTTCATTCTATTTTACATTTCACAAATTGACCTGCTACTTCCCTAAATAACACTTGTAACTGTCTTATAGCTCTACTCTTCCTGAAGACATATGTATGCTTTTTTTTTTCTAGTATTTCCCTTATCACTTTTCTGATTCTTAACTGCATATGTTCATTAGCTCAGCCTGAAAACAGTTTAAAAGTTTATAGTATAAGTGCCAGAATTGTGGCCATTAGAAAGGATAAACTAATCATTTTGACATCCAACATAATTTTAAGATGATTATAATCACAGAAGCTGGAGATACCACACATGTGATATTCCAGGAATTCACTAAGTATGAATGCTTACATACAACTGATCTCTGGAGGGAGATAACCATATTTGTGCATCATATCATTCAGGAGAGTCTGGTCTTTGTGGACAAAGAGTATGTAATACAGAACTTACACAATTTTCCAAAGATTATCTCCCGGATTTACTAATTCCCGTGCAGGACTAGTGTAGTCCTGCACGGAAGCGGCCGCTTAGGAGCAGGACGGCAGTGCACCATGCATATTAATGAAGGTGTGCTGCCCGATATCCTAGGCATGCACAGAGCATGTACGAGTGCAGGGGGCATGTTTGAGAGCAGAGCACTCAGAATAAACATGCCCCTACAAAGTAGAACAGCAGAAAGTGGAAATAAATGAGCGAGGCTGCTCATAGGTGTGCGCATATCCCCACCAACAGTCCCCCATGCGTACAACAGCAACAAGACACAAAGATGAAAAGAAGAAACTCCAGTATTGTTGTCTAAGGCTCCGAGTACAGCTAACAGTAGGTGCACGGGTGTGCCCATTGCTCAGTCATAGTGAAAGCAGCCCAAAAGCCAGAAGAAGATAATAAGGATGATATATGCAAATGAAGCATGTCAGCAATAGTGTAGTGGGCAGAGCATTCACCTAACAAGCAGGCATTCCCAGTTCGAGTCCCAGCACAGCACAGTCTATTTTACACGGCAAAGCATGGTATCAGTAATATTTGTAATGCAAAACACACTAAATAACATAATTTTTATGAACAGGAGTACTGCAGGAAATGTACATGTGAAGAGTCAGTATCATAATGAATAAACCAGCAGTAAGCAGGCGTAAGCACAGATAAGCAGTAGTAAGCTATGTAAGCACTAGTAAGCATGTGCAAGTGCGTTTGCACGGGGTTAAGCACTGCCAACACAGATTAAGCAAAGGAGAAGGTAACTGGGTGTAAGACACTGTGACCGCAAGTCAGCAGTGCTAACCTCTGCGTAAACCCACTTACAACTGCTTGAAAGTGCCTTAAGCATACCATATCCAGTGGCCGATGTTCTGCCCAGCAACAAAATAAATAGCTACTGCAAAGGCAGAACCCAGGACCATGCACACCATACATAAAATGATTTACCACTACGCCATGCCAGATATGCAGAAATCGTATGTTGTCAGTAACATAATCCCAGCCCAGTCATGAAAAAGTATAGAGAATGTATACCTACAGCTAGATGGGTGTGTGTGTGCAAATATATCACTATCTAAACAGATACAACATATCTATAGATGTAGTCACATATATATATATATATATATATATATATATATATATATATATATATAAATATATATATATATATATATATATATATATATATATATATATATATATATATATATATATATATATATATATATATATATATATATATATATATATACAAATATATGAACAGATATACATGCAAATGCCGACAACTACACATATATATATATATATATATATATATATATATATATATATATGTCAACATCTATATGTCCACATAAACACATCAAGTGATATATATGCATGAGATATATGTCTCCGAGGTATATGACATAGTTAGAAATATGTGAGCAAATATATATACCCACAGATATACATGCAAATGCCGACAACTACACATATATATATGTCAACATCTATATGTCCACATGTACACATCAAGTGACATATATGTACGCAGATATATGTCTCCGTAGGTATATACGGACATAGTTAGAAATATGTGAGCAAATATATATACCCACAGATGTATATATTGCCAGACATCTGTAGATACCAATGGTAGATGGACAGAAACATATATGTCCACATATACTGTCAATGGGCCTGAGAGGCCCCAAACAATATAAGTCACGTACAAATTTGCATACCCCCCCCACCCAGCCAAACATGCCCACCCTGCAATGCACTACCAAGCTCATTGTATTGTACGTCTGTCAGTGAACTAGGGAATTAAATGAGCCCTCTGTTATGATTTACATGTCAACATCACATACCCCTCTCCCCCACCCACTAGGTGGGCTGAGCAGTACAGGCCCATCCAACCCAGGCCATCCCCAGTCCATACATGCATAACCCACAGTTCCGCTTCCCCCCACCTGCAGCACACACGCAACGGCCATCCCTACCCTGGTTACCGGCCCATAGCTACTACATGACCACACATTGCCCTCCACCTTCACACCACCCCAGGACCCATCCCTCTGTTATGTTTCACATGTCGACATCACATACCCCTCTCCCCCACCCACTAGGTGGGCTGAGCAGTACAGGCTCATCCAACCCAGGCCATCCCCAGCCCATACATGCATAATCCACAGTTCCACTTCCCCTCACCTGCAGCACACATGCAGCCACCATCCCTACCCTGGTTACCGGCTCATAGCTACCACACCACCATACATTGCCCCCCACCCGAGGACCCATCTCGTATGATGTCCCAACCTAAGCATCCTAGGTGTGGCACACGCCGTAGTCCATGCACATAGCCATGGATACCTATGTAACTCTGGGTGTTGACGAAAGTTGTATACCCAATGTTCTGGATGTCCCGCATGGGATGAATGATTACCTGGTACTAACAACAGATTTCATGTGTGACTCTGTGTACATTAACAGATTTAGTTGTAGGTATCGCAAAGCATATGTGGCACACAAGGATGGCCGGTATGCACACAAAACACAGTACCCAGCAATAGCAGGCAGCATTACAGGATATGTAGCTAAATATGTAGAGGTATGTGTGTTTGTATATATACCCATAACTAAATAGATATATACCTCTCCCTCTCTCTAGTACAAATGTATACATACATAGATAGACATATATATATAAATATCCACATATAGAAATATACATATATATGCAGACACCCACACATCCACATGTTTTTTATATATATATATATATATATATATATATATATATATATATATATATATATATATATATATATATCAATATATATATATATATATATATATATGTGTGTGTGTGTGTGTGTATGCAGAAATATATATATATATATATATATATATATATATATATATACACATATGTGTGTTTGCGTGTGTGTAGATATACATAAATATATAGCTATGATATGATATAGCACTTAAGAATGACATATGTTCACAGGCCATGCCAATGGAAGTGAGGGGCCCAATCAACAAACATGTAACACGTAGCATGTACCCCCCCCCCAGTGAGACAGGGGAAATATACAAACAAACACACAAGTAATGTAAACAATCCACTGCTCCCCAGACCACAGGCAGGATACAACTGGGGGAGGGAGACACAGTGGACCCAAGAAGTCTAATCTTGGAACAGAGACAGGAGCGTCCCTTGCTGGACACCCCAAAATTGTCTTATTAAAGGAGGATGCCCATGCGATGACCTTTCAAGGCAGGGCATGTACGTACCCGGACTACAAGTGTGGGAAAGCCTGATGATCTACGGGTCGAGACAAGGTACAAGATGGTTCCCATGAAGTGGAGAGTGGGCAGTGTGTAGTGGTGTGTTTAGATCCATCCTGCACCCAGAGTAAGGATGAGTGCTGTAGAGGAGGTGCAGGTTGGGGAACAATGGGTATGTAATTGTGGGTCTAGGCATGCAGGTGTTTGGAGTGGTTCTATTCGGACCGCCCCAGGGATGTAAGCAATAGTGTTCATTGGGCAGAGCCACTGCTCAATGAGCAGCCACTCCCGCTATGAGTCCCACTGCAGCACAGTCTATTTTACATGGCAAAGTACATTATAACCATAAGTATTGTTGCAAATCCCACTAAATAACACCAAAGAACACATGGTCACAACAACCCACTGTAGGCATGTAAGCCGAACTACTTGGCATCACAAGGTATTATTGTTGTCCTGATCCCCACCCGGGGTGTGAGTGTCCAAACCTACCTCCAAATGCAGTGTATGTACATAGCTATTGCTGGAGAAGAAATGGCCACCTGTGGACCTTCCCGTCAGCATACCTGCACATCCCTGGACATTTCCCCTACTATCTGCCCTTCTGTGTGCCCCATTAGCACCACTTACCTATCAACCCCTGTTTCATTACTACTATTGTTCACAGTCACAGGTAGGTGTCACCCTCTTCCCCAACTATATTGGCAGAATCCGGAACCCCCTACCCACGTGTATTACCCCAGCTGTCCCACACGACACATGTAAATAATACATGAAGGAACACCTCAAGCACACTTGGAGTAGCACATGTTCACCACCTGGCAAATCCCCTCCCCCCAAATAACACTCCATACCCCTTACACCAACTAGTGAAACCGACACCTCCTGTCCTGTCCGCATACAAATCCCAGCATCCTGCATACCTTGCCTATTGCTCCACCACCAATCATACCAACAGCCTACTATACAGTTACAATGTCCCCCCTCTACTGACCTACCTACTCCTTTACTATTCACTTCTACTCTAACACACAAGTATGGCATAACTAAACCTAACCTGAATACCTGAGTGTAACCTATTCAGAACTGTTAAACTGGAATCACAGTTCACCTTAAACTGACCCATGTCAACAGTCATACCTGACATGTAAACCTGACCTTTGCATGTATAATACCGACATGTTAATGTGAACTAGGCAAGAAGAATGTGGTACGTAGCTATGTTAAATCTGTTACTCTCTATGAATGTGTACACCTCAGTACTACATGTAATGTGTAGCTGGGGATTACTGGGGAGCTTCACTCCCCAGGCCACCACTGACAATGGAGAAGCATCCAGTCGGATTTTCATCAGAAAGATACATTAAGGTAGAAATATGCAAATTAAGCAAAACTGCGATAGTGTAGTGGGCAGAGCATCTGCCTAACATGCACACATTCCCGGTTCAACAGTTGAAGTCTGAGGTAGGTCAGTCTGAGGAAGCGTCCATGGAGACGTGAAAGCACTTACCAAATTAAAGTTTTGTTTTTACATCTATTCAGTGGACTAGTTTGCTTCGATAGTCGTAGAGTACCTACTTATTCTTTTTATTCAATACCGAACAACCCCTAACCGTATCACAGCAGGACAAAGCCAGCCATGTATGTGGAAGACAGAGGCAGGAACACAGAGCCATACTCATAATATTGCTGTTACACACCCTGCAAATTGCTGGTGTTACAGGATTCATTGCAACATACCCTTATGCAGGAATAACACATCAGGAACACAACTGGAAGTAGCCGTGTACTGAGAGCACACAACAGACAGATTGCCAGGGATATATCTAGGACAAGCCCTGTGTGGTGCACAGGCAAAAGCAAACAGACAATCCATTGGCCATCATGTGGATAGGCCCACTGTTGAGCTATGCAGACAGACTGCATTCCATCCTAAACTACTATGTACACACAAACACTGCAAGACCAGCAATATACAATACAGATAACAACACTACTCACTCTGTCTGTAGGTCTGGAACTTCTTACGATTGCATAGTTGTCCTGTGTCTGCAATCCCCGCTGTAATAGGTACTTCAACCTGCCGTCTGTAACACTGCTGCCCACATACAGGAAATATGTCCTCCACATTGGAAAGGTGAAGGGACAACGCCCACATGAGTAAGCATTTTATAGTACTGGGTTGCCATGACAATGGTTAACTGAATCACTACACAGCAGGCTGCATGCAGTCAGCAACTGTTGCACACTGATTGGTCAGAGCCCATCACCTGATCATGTGCATCACCTACAAAGGCCATGCTGAAATCCATTCAAACCAACTCATTCACTCTACTGGAGCGGGAGAGAGACAGAGAGAGAGGGAGAGAAAAATAAAAAAAAAAAATTATAAAATGAAACTCACACAGTGGGAAACAAATACCTACAAGCCACAACCGGGAAGGTGTCACACCCGTCCAAAGAATAAAAGGTATGTAAAACATAACTGTGTGTAATTTAATGTAGTATGTGGTATAGATTAATAGGAAATATCATGTAGAATGTTTGATATGTGCCATCTTTAGTTGTCCCTGTAATGATGTCCCACTGAACAGATTTTCTGGACAATACGGTCTGTCCCTGTAAGCAGTGGGACATACCCGCCAACTGTGCATATCAGCAATGAATGACAAAGATGTCAGCCATAATATCTGTGTATGTTATGTTAGTGTGGACAATAGCTGGTGGAGAATGTACTGCCATCATGACAGACACATGGGTGTCAGAGCACACCACTTGCAGGACAATAATGTTAATGTGTAATGTAACATGCACAAATGTCATAGGTGTGTAATAGGTGTACCAGCAATCTCACTCCGTATTTACCACCCTAATGTTTACATGGGGCACCTGTCTGTGTTGCAGCAAGGCAGAACAGTGCAGCTGTGAATGAAAGACAGTTACAGAATGTGGACCAGATGTCTGTATGCACTCCACATATCTGTGTGATACAGAATGTGATATGTATGTGTACAGATACACAGACACTCATATAGACATAGGTATATCAACAATGTACAACAATATCTACACATATATGTACATAGATGTATAGTTATACATATATATATATATATATATATATATATATATATATAGTGGCACTGACAAAGGCGTGCAGGTGAAATAGTCTGTAACAGGCCAGCAAAGATAAGTGTCCCCACATGGAGCATGGCTACAAACACATAGCACAAAGCATGGCACATGCACATAGCACAAAGCTTGGTACAATACAACATATGTCCCAATGGTAGGTAAACAGCTGACATAACAATTGCAGTCTGTGAACGGTTTGTTGTAGCTGATATGGTGGGAGGAGACAAATATGTGCATTAAAAACTATAGTAACCCTGCTGTATGTGTGGCTCAGACATGTTTCCATCCTTATCTTCCAGCAAACATGTCGCATAGTCATCTTCCTGCGTACAATGCCGCTGAAACAGCGATTATTATCGACCACCTGGTACAGCACTATGTACTGCTGTTTGGCCAGACAGCCCATGACCAGCAGGAGAGGACAGCCTGTGGAGCGAGCTAGTCCATAGGGTCAATGATGCACTGACCTGCTTCGCCATATACATTGGCGTACAGCTGCTGTAAGGGGGGCCCACCTCGCAACAGGGGGGGACAACCCGCCCATCCACCCCTGTGAAGGAGCTTCTCAGCAGCCTTGTGGTGCCTGTCCACCTGCAGCATCAACACCTGGCAGGTCACATCTTGGAGGTGGGTACTAATGACACACCAGCTGAGGAGCATGCAGATAAAGCCCCAGGGTACATCGGTACCTCACTTGTGTGTATGCATCTGCACCTGTACAGGTACATCATGCAAAATTCAGATGTCATATACATAGTCTGCTGCTGTGTAGTAGTAATAAAAAGTTGCGTATAAGCTGTAATATTGTGTAATTCTACTGTTGATGTAATGTAATGCCGCATTCACCTTTTATGAATGCCACAGCTGTGGCCACTGACATTAGCTTTCTCACACTACTATGTAGGTCCCTCCAGGATAGCACCACAGCAGCAGCTCATAGCCAGTGAGTATGGTTCGTGTTCATGCATGATGATAAACTGGGCATGTAATAGCTATGGGATATCCCATGCACACATCTAACACACCTACCCATACTGCATGCTGTACACGTTCAAGTTTTGTTGCTGTGAAATGCTGGGTATCGGAAGGGTACAAAAGACACATGCAAGATAACTAACATCCTGTCAATGTGCAATGTGTCCACAGGGATGTGAAGTGTGGCAGGACACACGGCCTACAGTAGGGACATGTGTGACTCAACACCACCATGGCTGCAGCTGCACACAATCAGGTTAAGTAAAGGTTGCAGATGTAACTCTGACCCCACAGCACTCGTGACACCAGTGTGTGCACTCCAAGGGATGTGCACATGAGTAGACCTTCCAACCATGCAAAGTTCTGGGACATGTGTAGGGCACCCCTCACAGCCATGGTAAGATCTGCTGGTTGTCATTGTAATTGTCATGTACTGGTCATACATGCACTTCTGATGTTGCGATCTGTAATGCAGACATCAGGCATCCACAACTGATAGCTGTTCACATATCATCTCAGGTATGAGTTGCTACAACACATGGGGGCTGTGAGCATTGGAGCTGACATAACCAACACAGTACTACAGATGCATCAATAGTTTCTACACCTGTGAGGTATGGTGCACAGTACAAGGAAGGATGCAGAACAGGCCCACAATAACACTTTATACATGGGTGCAGTGTTAACATGAGGAAGGGCCATCACCTACCAACAAAGCTCATGCCTCACACACATGTACACTGCCACTAGCATGATATCACTATAGTTGCACTGCATGCTGTTGAGCTCTATATGTAATGCATGTTGACAGAAGGGTAATGGACTGTGTGTACAAATGTTGTGCAAATCCACATGTAGGGGTATGGGGTGTGTGTGTGTGTGTGTGTGTGTGTGTGTGTGTGTGTGTGTGTGTGTGTGTGTGTGTGTGTGTGTGTGTGTGTGTGTGCGTCTCGGTTGTGTTTGTAACTGCAATCTAGTGGAGTGTGGACGATGCATGTCAGATGTGTGTGTGTGTGTGTGTGTGTGTGTGTGTGTGTGTGTGTGTGTGTGTGTGTGTGTGTGTGTGTGTGTCCATGTATGCACAGGCAATAGTGGGATTGACCACATGGTGGTATTTCCCCTTGGGATTGTGTTGTACATGCAGTGAGACGTGGGACACCAGGACAACCTGTCAGGTATGTGAGCACAAGACAGCTGATAGCATAACATGGTCTGTAACATGGAGCATGCATTGGGAGGTGCAGTACTTACCAGGTATACACATCATATTGCCAGCAGCAAATAGGTAACCAGCTACCCACATATGCAGCACTACAAATTACCACAGCACAACAGTGAGTGTATCTAGGTAGCACTGTTGTCTGTATGATGGGTCACTTGTGCAACAGATGAGTCATGGACTGGGCAAGACTGTAGTATGAGGCTCTGGTGTGTGACATATGTAGTGAATGTAGCAGCCCAAACCATATAGGGGCCTTTTATACCATTACTGCCCATACACAGGGTAATACAGGGTGACAGCAGTGAGGCCATGTACAACTTACTCCACCCAAGTCAGGGAGACAATGGAGTAACAGGTCAGGTGTTGTAACCACACGTGTAGGCATGGAGTGGAATGATATGTTAATGGGCTGTAGTGATATGTGTATATTAACAAGTGCCATGCAGGATGGCGATCATATGTAACTGACTGTGGGACTGTATGTAAACTCAGGGACAGTGAGGTAGTAAGGTGGCTTTCAGTGTGAGTGTGTGTACTGTTATGCCCTGCTATACAGATCTTAATGTATGTATTTGCTTCCCCCACAGGTGGCAAGGTGGGTCAGGGTCCATCCTGCATGCAAACTGAGGTAGGTGTCCCAACAGACACTGATGATGATGATGGTACAGGTGAGGCACAGGTGGGGTTATCAGAGGCCGATACTGCACCAACATGTGTCATCACCCTCCTAGCCACCCCTAGCCCGCACACAGTTACAGTGCCCCTACAAACTTCATCACATGTGGCCATAGCAGAGGGACAGTTGGCACATGGTGTCAATGACCAGGAAAGTGTGGTGTCCATGCCAACTGTGTCGGGTCACAGTCGGCATAGCCAGATGTCTGGAAGGTCACCACATCGGCAGAGGTGCCACAACTGGTATCACCAGGAGCATGTTTCAGGCCATAATGGAGGCACATGCACGTATGGAAATGCACACCAGACAGGGCCTGAGGCTGCAGAGGTCTGCTTTTGCAGCTGTAAGTGGCAACTTCCATGAACTCGCTGGTGCCTTCCTTGAATATACTGATGTCATAGATAGATGGTGGGGTGAGATGGTTGGCATCCTTGACTGTGGTATGTCTGTGCTTGAATGTGTAGTGGGAGTGGTGTGACGGCCACGTAGACGTAGGCCAGAGACACCAGCAGCTGGCAGTCAACGTGGACATGCCAGGATGCTCAGCTGCTCCCGTAGTGGCAGTACCAGCCCCAGCACACCACAGGAGCTGCTGTCCACACCACACCAGGTGGGACATGTTTCCAGTGGACATATGTCACCATCAGGGGAGAGTAGCACTTCAAGGTCTGTACCTGTACATGCCCATGGAACCCTTGGCAGGCACAATCAGCATGTCCATAGCCAGAGGCAGTGAACTGCACACCCTGCCAGGTATGGTCTGCAGCTGTCTACCATTACCCATATAGGGCAGCCACATGGCGGAACTGTCTGCATGCATACCCACACACTATGCAACCACACCTAGGGTGACCCCATACTGACACACACATCACCATGCCCCAATCAAGGAACCACACCCCTCACCCACACACATGGTGACACATGTTTGGACCACCCTCAGCCTCTGGCACACCTGCAACACACCCTGTGCATATGATGATACCTGTGCCACATCCGTGTCATCCATAAGGTCAATGCAGGGACAGGCTAACATGGTTCTAATGCACACGGTGACTGCAGTGGAGTGCCGCAACGTTCCACAGTGTAGAATGTAGTCAGGGTTAATTTGTACTGCATATATGTCAGGTAGTGTAGCCATGCAGCTAAGATGACGTTCACACACCCTGTGCATATGATGATACCTGAGCCACATCCCTGTCATCCATAACATTGATGCAGGGACAGGCTAACATGGTTTTGATGCACACGGTCTCTGTGATAGAGTGCTGCAATTTACTGCAGTGTAGAATGTAGTCAGGGGTAATGTGTACTGCATACATGTCAGGTAGTGTAGCCATGCAGCTATGATGCATCTCAGCTGATGGTAACACCAACTGATATCCCCATACTGTCATCCATTTGTGCAGTAGGCATACATGTGTCAGCAGGAGGATGGTCCGCAGTCATATTCCACAGGGGTAAGTCAATGTGGTGACACAATGGCTGTGACATATATGGTGTGCAGTTGCACACATAACACAGGTATGTATAACAGTTATTGGCTGTGCAAACCTGACCAGTGGCCTGCTGGTACAGGTATAATCTGCACCCTTATGTCAACCCATCCACATTCACACACATCCTTACTTGGCAACACTGTGTCTAGACCCCAAACCGGGTATGTAGTGCTACTGAACTGTGTGGCTGTTATTGCACACATGACACCATCTGTAGGGTGAGGTGTGTACCAGGTCACGTGCTACATGCAGACCATCCACAGACATGTACAATATGGTACTGGGGGATGTAATGTTTGTATATGGAGAATACATAGTGTGTCATACCAACATATACACATTGACTGACACATAACAGGTAGACACACATCTTAGAGACCTGGTTGTATAGTTGCTAACTAACTAGTCCATGTGCCCAATTTGTTACAGGTAGGCAGCACACAGCACATGTGTAACTGGGTTGTATCCTGTTATCTGTTACCTGTATGGGTGATGGTGACATTGACCAACTGAGAGTGGTATGTGGGCCATATACCAGGTGTACCATGGTGTAAAGACAGTGTACACAGCATCCACTTCCCTCATAGGTTCATAGGTTCATAGGTAGGTACTAGGCTATCGGCCCTGGGGCCTATACAAGCCCAGCCATAAAGGTACCCTGGCTTTTGCCACCCAAGAAAATTATTTTCCTGTGCCACTGTTGAGCAGAACCACAGAGGTGATCCCCGGGGTGAATTTCCTATTTTCCATCCAATCATCAAGATTTTTCTTGAAGAGTGCTAATGAGGAGCTGTGTTTAATATATACAGGTAGTTTATTCCAGAGTATGGGAAGTATCTGGGACAGGAATCTATCCCTCCGGCATGTTCTGTTTATTGTGGTGACAAGATTTAGGTCCCTAGAGCATGTAGCTCGGAGGGATTAGGATTTCTTTAAGTGGAGCATGTCCAACAGCTCTGGGTTTGACATAGCTTTGTATGTTAGGCAGAGAGTAGGCGATATGTGAAGGAGTAAAGCTGGAGTTTTTGAGAAGGTCTGCGTAGGGCATCTGTGTGAGGCCGGTAATCCTCTTTGTGAGGTATTTCTGTGGCCTTTCCAGTTGTTGTAGATGTCTTGTGAGGTACATACCAAAAGGGGCATTGTACTCTATAATGGGTCTAATGAGTGATGAGTAGAGGGGAACAATGACCTCTTTTTTTTCTGGATGAGAAACCTTTTGTGATGAGGTGTGCCATGTAGAAGGATTTCCTGACTACTGTGGTGATGTGATTATCAAAGGAAAGACTACTGTCCACTTGTGTCCCAAGGTCTCTTATCACACTTTCGGTGTTAAGTATACTACCGCCTATGTTGTAGTTCATGGGTACAGAGTTTTTACCAAAGGAGATGACAATGCACTTTTTGGCATTGAGCTTGTGGTCATGGCTTTAACACCAGGCATCTGTCTCAGTGAGGTCCTTTTGTAGGATATCCACATAGTTAGGAGTTTCGATTATGGCTCCTAGTTTGCAGTCATCTGCGAACTTCATTAGCCAAAGACCTTCTGTGTTAGCCTGTACTTCGGAGAAGTAGATACCAAACAGGAGAGGACCCAGGACTGAACCCTGTGGTACTCCACTTGTCACTGGTCTGAAGTCGGATTTGGAGTCTGCTACTTTCACAGTGTGAGTTCCGTCAGTGAGCCAGTTGGCAACCCGCCATGTGACATAGGGATTTATACCTAGTTTAGTGAGTTTATCTACAATTCCAGAGTGGGGGATGGTGTTGAAAGCCTTGGCAAGATCTAGATAGGCTGTGTGAACCACCTTACCCTTGTTTATGGCTTTGGTGACTGCTTCAAAGAAGTCTATCAGGTTTAGGAGACATGATCTGCCTTTTACAAACCCGAACTGGGTGGGATCCAGAGTTTGGAGATTACCAGTGTCTTTGTTTATAAGTTCCATGATGATATGTTCCATGGCCTTGCAGACCAGGCTCGTCAGGCTAATGTGGCAGTAGCTCCCAGGGTCCGTGGTGGCTCCCCCTTGTGGAGTGGGACAACCATTGCTGTGCACCATTCATCAGGCACAAAGCCTGAGTTGAGGCTATGATTGAACATGGTACTTAGGTGGGGTGCCAGTTTGTTCTGTAGTTCATGTAGAATGCAGCCTGGGATGTTGTCTGGTCCCATGGATGCTGTGCTCTTGGCTTTGGAGAGTGTGGCTTTTACCTGTGCAGCCATGATTACAGGAACTTTGCATTCTTCCGGTATAGAGATGGGCTCTTTAGGGGGTGAGAGGTTGGTAAAGTTAGCACTGAACCTATCTGTCAGGATGTTGACAATATCAGTTGGGTCTGTATATTTAGTGCCATTGTGCTGTAACTCAGAGCAGATCTGAGTGTTGCCATTGATATTCTTGACATAGCTATAGAATGCTTTGTGGTTGTCTTTAGAATCAGTGGCGATTTTGTTTTCGTAACTATCTTTGTAGGGTTTTATCAGGATCACAGCTTCTTACTGAGGCTAACCAGGGAGCTCCTCCACTCGTGGGATTTTACTCTCTTTTGCAAGAGTTTCTTCCTTCTGTTGTACAGTTTGTTTATGGCAGGGGACCACCAGATTGGCTTCCTTTTTTTGGAGGATAGCGTCTTGGTTCTGTTTGGGATAGCATGATCTATGCACTCATGTAAGTGCTTATAAAGTGCAATTCTGTAGGATTCAGTAGTTGTAACTGTATTGTCCATCTGCATGGGTGTCATGAAGTTCACCACTTCTGTCTTAAGAAGCATGAAGTTGGCTTTGGAGACATTTTTTACCATGGTTTCCTTAATGGGGGGTGGAGGCAGGATGTGGATATCTAGGGTAATTAGCTTATGGTCGGATCGGACCAATGAGGAGTTGACTTCAGGTGTGGAACACTGGTCACTCATATTGGTAATGACTAGATCTAGGATATTGTTGCCCCTGGTAGGGGTGTGGATAAGTTGATCCAGGGCAATGGAGTTTATGAATTCCAGAAAGCGTTGAGCAAAGGAGTTGGTACATGAGTAGTTTTCCCAGTTAATGGTGGGGTAGTTGAAATCGCCCATTATTAGGGTGTTTGGTTGAACCCTGATATTTTCCAGTACATCAAGAAAAGAGGAGTGGGAATCCTGGGGCATGGTGGGTGATCTGTAGCAAGCTACAATTTGGATTGCAGTTTTGCCCAGAGTTAATTGCACTTTGATAACCTCGGCTGCATTATGCTGAGCAACTAGCCTGGTGTTGTGGATATCCTTAATGAATATGGACACACCTCCGCCTTTGGTGTTCCGGTCCAGGTTACATGGCCAAAAATTGTGGTATGAGTTATAGCCTGGTAGTGCAGGGGTGCTATCTGGAGCCTTGAACCAGGTCTCAGTCATTGCACAGATATCGATGTTCTCCATTTTAAGGAGTGCCTCAAGTGAGTGCATTTTGAGATTTAGACTTCTAGGATTGAGTAGCATCACCCTCAGATTTTGCTTGCCTGTTCCTGTTACTGTGGTGAATTTGTCATTTCAACCTTGCCTAAAAAAGGCACTATAGGGGTGGCAAGAACCTTAGCCAGTATCCGGAATCCCAGGGGTGACAGGTGCAGGCCATTTCTGGCAAAGCATCGTGGTCTGTTGACCATGTCATCCCAGGCAGACAGACACTGGATCCCTTTAGAATGGCACCAGAAGCTTAGCCAATTGTTGAAGTCAATCATTTTGTCATTGTACTGCGGCATCATCCTGGGTGATGACAGAATGCTACTCAGGGCTAAGGTCATACCTGCCTGGGCTACAATATCGGAGAGCTCTTCCATGTCTCTTTTCATGTAGTCCAGGGAGGTACGTCTCAGGTCATTCACACCAACATTGACAATGACAGAGTCATATTTGTACTTGTTGTGGAGTGACCTGACTGCATGGGTTATGTGGCGGATCCTGGCCCCCAGCAGGCAGCTGATAGTAACCTTCTCCTTGTTTAGCCTGGTGAGTGGGACATCAGTGTGCCTGACTATAGAGTCACCTATGACTAGTGTGTTGGATACATTGTTTTGCCTTATGGGCTGTGGTTGAGTGGTACACTGAGTCTGTGGGCTATGTGTCATATGGGTTTGTTTTGGGGGTGGAGGTTGCTTGCATTTCTTTTTTGGAGGTTTCTGTTGCTTGAGCAGATTATTATTGAGAGCCTCCACGAATGTTTTTGTGTTTCTATGTGTGGGTTTTGGTGGTGTAGATTTAGTGAGACTATGTGATGACTGTGGTGTGGTGCAAGTGTTTACCTTCTCCTCTTGACTGTCAAGTTCAGTCTTGATTGGAGAGAGCTTTACCTCCAGTTAGGCTAGATAAGTGCATCTCTCACAGGTTGTAGTGTTGGGTGGTAGGAGGAGAGGGTTGTCTGTGTACATGAGGCAATTTCTACATTGCCCCAAGATGCCCAGATTCATCAGATAGACAGGAGAGAACACTGGGAGCTGACCCTTGGACATGCCTGAATCCTCTAGATAAGTGAGGAAAGTGAGTACAAAAGCTGTTTTTCTCTAAGCAAGTGAGGAAACTAAGTACCAAAACTTTTTTCCTCTAGGTAATGAGGAAGGATGAGTGCTGTAGTAATTAGTAGGTTATTTAGTGCTTACAAGTTCTGAACAAGCGCTGATCACGAATCAGCAAATTCAAGTGCTAAAAAGTAAGAATCTGTATCTGGTCTAAACTAGTTACAGGAAATGGGGGGAAACAAGTGCAAATGTGGGCTTTTGGGCAGTTTTTCCATCTCTCTCAACTTTCTGATTTAAAAGCCCACATTTGCAATAACAACCCATTGTATATCACTGGATATTGTACACATTGGCCAAGATGCAATAACAACCCATTGCATATCACAACGGTGGTACCACAGGGATATGCATGTGATGCACCCACCACAGGCATAGTAGGGTGTTGCATTGAGTTGCCACACCTATGGGCAACACCAATATCCATACTACTGTGTGGCAATATGTATCGTAATAAGAGTATATGGACTCAGACTGGTGTACCCTACAGATATGCACACATGCACACACACACATGGCAGACCTCAATGGGATTCCCATGCCTACCGACCCATTGGTACAACACTGTTGTGCTGGTACTGCAAGGCACATGTAGCTGTTAGGGAGAGGAGTGTAACAGGCTACATGTTACTTTAATGGGGTTGAGAGGCATCACACACTATACAAGTTGTACAAATAGGCATCCCCCCCAACCAAACAAGTCTGCCCTGCAATACACTACCAAGTTTTGGAGATCCCATAACCAGGGCCAGTGACAACATGGGCACATGATGTTACCTGTACTACATCCCACCTGTATGATGTCAGGCTGTTATTGGTAATATATCATGCAGTACAGTCTGGCTCCTATGGGGAATGTATTATGTGGAAGCCATTAACATTACCAGGCTTCAGATACACAGACACAGATATGCAGATACAGGTATACATATTTATAAATATATATATATATATATATATATATATATATATATATGTATATATATATGTATATATATATATATATATATATATATATATATATATATCAATAGATATTGCCTCATGTACACAGACAACCCTCTCATCCTCCCACATAACATAAATACTTGCGAGAGATGCAGCTATTTAGCCAAACTGGATGCTGAGCTTTCTCAACTCAGGACTGGCAAGACCAGACAGGAGGAGAAGGAAACTACACGCACCACAAAACCAGCCTCACATAATGCTACCACACCACTGAATCAAACACATAAACACACAAAGACATGCTCGGAGGCTCTGAGTAAAAATGTACCTAAACAGCAGAGGCCTCCCAAGCAGACACCCAAACAACTGCTACCTCAAGACACCCCACAAGCACCACAAAATCAGTGTGCAAAGCAGTCACAGCCCTTAAGGCCAAATACAACACCAGACATACTTGTCATAGGTGACTCCATAGTCAGATACACTGATGTCCCACTCAACAGGCTGAACAAGGAGAGGGTCACAGTAAGCTGCCTATCGGGCGCTAGAATCCACCACATAACACAAACACTCGGGTCACTCCATGGCAGGTACAAATATGACACAGTCATTGTCCATGCTGGTGTGAACGACCTGAGACGTACCTCCCTGGACTACATGAAAAGAGACATAGAGGAGCTCTCTGATTATGTAGCCCAGGCAGGTATGACCCTGACCCTGAGCAGTATCCTTCCTTCACCAAGAATGATGCCACAATATAGAGACAAGATGATCAGCTTTAACAATTGGCTTAATGTCTGGTGTCATTCAAAGGGGATCCAGTGTCTGTCTGCCTGGGATGACATGCTTGACAAGCCACGCTGCTTCCAAGGACGGCTTGCACCTGTCACCCCTGGGATTTCGGATATTGGCTAAGGCTCTTGCCACCCCCATAGTGCCTTTTTTAGGCAAGGCTCAAATTCTAAACCTACCACCCTAGAAAACAAAATGGGAAGAAACTGAGGGTAATACTCCTCAATGTCAAAAGACTAAATCTCAAAATGCACGACTCGAGGCCCTTCTCAGTATGGAGAACATTGATGTCTGTGCTGTAACTGAAACCTGGTTCAAGGCTCCTGAGAGCACCCGACACTGTTAGGTTTTACCTCATATCATGCTCCGCCCCAAAACCGGACCACACCACAAAAGGAGGGGGTGTATCCATATTCATAAAGGATACCCACACCTCCAGGTTGGTGGCAACCTAAGCTCGGAAACCATCCAGGTGCAACTAACCATCGGCAAAACTGCTCTTTCTACAAATTGTAGCATGCTACAGGCCACCCTCTCAAACTCAGGAACCCCACACAGCCTTCCTGAAGACACTGGAGGGTATAAATGTATCTCAAACACCATCATATTGGGTGACTTCAACTACCCGAATATAGACTGGGAACATTACTCAAGCCCTAACTTTCTAGCCCAACGGTTCCTGGAGTTCATAAATTCAAATGCCATGGAACAGCTAGTCACTGTTCCCACGAGAGGAGAAAATATACTAGATCTCATTATCACAAACATGGGGACAGAATGCTCCACACTGGAAGTATATCCCTCATTGGTGAGATCTGATCATAAACTAATCTCACTGGAAATCCACATCCCACCCACCCCAAACAAAAACCACAGTGAAGAACTTCTCAAAAGCAAACTTCACACTACTCAAGACTGGTGTGGTATCCTTCAAGGCCCCTGAGCCAGTGGAAACCACAACCCAAGCTGCGGAAGCCCTTACAAATGCCTTCTATGAGCACCTCCAGGACTGCATGGATCAGGCAATCCCAAATAAAACCAAGACTCTTTCCACAAAGGGCAAACGTCCAGTCTGGTGGACCCTTGCCATTAACAAACTTTACAATAAGAGGAGAAAGCTATTACATGATAGAACAAAATCCATAAAAGGGAAGTCACCCCTGATCATTATTAGTAAAAAATACGAGCACTCATAAAATCAACTAAGGCCAATTTTGAGAAAAATTGCCATGGATTCAAAGGACAATCATAAGGCCTTTTTCAGCTATGTTAGGAACCTGGGTGGAAACTCCCAGATATGCTCAGAATTAGTCCAAAATGATACAAAAATCACTGAACCCACAGACATTGCCAACATACTGGCAGACAGGTTCAGTGCAAACTTCAGCCCCCTCCTCCCCCCTAAAGGAGATAACTATCCCAGCGGAGTGTAGCCTCCCAGACATCTCAAATGCGCAGGTGAAAGCTGCTCTCTCTAAAGCTAAAAACACAGCATCAATGTCCCCGGCTGTGTGCTACATGAGCTAAATGAGGAATTAAACCCACACATAAGGCAGCTGTTTAATCTCAGCCTTACCACAGGATACGTGCCCAAGGAGTGGCGAATGGCAACTGTGGTCCCACTCCACAAAGGCGGTGCCTTTACGGACCCTGGTAATTACCGCCCCATAAGCTTAACAAGTCTAGTCTGCAAAGCTATGGAGAGGATCATAATGGAGCTCATAAACAAAGATATAGGGGACTTGCAGACATTGGACCCGACCCAGTTTGGCTTCGTCAAGGGCAGATCATGCCTTTTGAACCTGGTCGACTTCTTCGAAACAGTCACCAAGGCCATTGATGAGGGAAAGGCAGTCCATACAGCCTACCTTGACCTTGCAAAGGCTTTTGACAATACCCCACTGGGTATTGTAGAAAAACTTCAGCTTAAATGTAAACCCATATGTCACAAGATGGGTTGCAAACTGGCTTAAGGACAGAACCCACAGGGTTAGAGTTGCTGGCGCTATGTCAGACTCCAAGCCGGTCACAAGTGGTGTCCCACAGGGCTCGGTCCTTGGCCCCCTATTGTTCGGCATCTACTTCTCAGAAGTACAGGCCAACATGGGAGGACTTTGGCTGACAAAGTTTGCAGACGACTGCAAACTGGCCATAGTGGAAAGTGCATCGGACACGGATATCCTTCAGAAGGGACTCATGGAAACAGATAGCTGGTGCCAGAGCCATGGCCTGAAGTTAAACACCAAAAAATGTATAGTCATACCCTTCGGGAAAAACAAGGTAACCCCAAGCTACCATATAGGTGGCAATCCACTAAGCACAGAAGAGGTTATCAGGGACCTGGGGACCCAGGTTGACAGTGGCCTTTCTTTTGACACTCACGTTGCTAAAGTTGTTAGAAAGACCTTCTACATTGCTCACCTGATCATGAAGGGATTCACATCCAGATCTAGTGAGGTCATTGTTCCCCTGTACTCTTCACTTATCAGACCAATGATCGAGTACAATGCCCCATTCGGGATGTATCTCACCCGACATCTGCAGCAATTGGAGAGACCCCAAAAGTTCCTCACCAAAAGGATAAAGGGACTCCAAAATCTGTCATATGCTGCCAGATTGAAGAAACTCCAGCTCTATTCAGTCACATACCGTCTGCTCAGAGGTGACATGTACCTGACATACAAGGCCATGTCCAACCCGGAATTAATGGACATGCTCCACCTCAAAAAATCCAAATCCACCAAAACCACTAGGGCAAGCAACTTAAACCTTAGCACGGATATAAATAGGACATGCTGGAGGGATAGATTTATCACTCAGAGACTCCCTATGCTGTGGAATAGAGTCCCGGTCCATATGAGGCAGAGCACCTCGTTGGCTCTGTTCAAGAGAAATCTTGACCTGTGGATGGGAGATCGTAGGTTTACCCTGGGAATCATCTCTGTGTCACTGCTGGACAGAGGCACAACAAACTAATGGGCACAGTATTTTTTCATATAAGGGGTGGCGTAAGCCACAAAACTTTGGGCTAGGCTTATAAATGCCTTAGGGCAGATAGCCTAGTATAAACCTATGAACCTATATATATATATATATATATATATATATATATATATATATATATGTGTGTGTGTACATATACATGTGACTACACATACACACGCAGTTATATGTACAGTACGATACATAAGTGGTAGGTGCACACAATATGGAACAGCCACTATGCCTACAGTTGACCCCTGAATGACTGGACACTGTATGTGCCACCCATACAAATGACAATTGTTGCCTATAACATACACACACAGAGAGGTCATAGGTAAAACAACACCCACAGGTTTGCAGACATGGAAACCTTTCATCGTGTACTATTACAGTTCTATATGCCATGCCATATAGCTGTTCAGACACTGACAACTATATCAATGGAGTGATGCTACAGTGGACCAGTTACAGTCATACAGTAGGCTGGAAAGGTTCACAGCTGTTGCTGTCCAGGCCAAGCCATTCACATTGTAGAATAGGAAAGACACAATGGGCCACAGGATATCTAATAATCAACAGTATGTACTCCGGGTGTGTAGTTCAGCGGCCTCTATCTACACACTGTACAAACACAGTAGGTGGTATAGACGTCTTATGACCACATGGGTTGTAGCTGCTACATAACATGGCATAACTGATACCATTACAAGCACACCAACACACATAACAGTTTGTATGACAGGGGGCAGTAGTCCTGCAGTACCCAGATCCATGTCAGTAATGTGTATGTAGGTGAAGTATATGGTACTGTACATCTAGATACCTTAAGGCAGTTCAGCCCTGATACCCCCACATTTTGTAGCAGCCTAGGTCATTCCTGGTGCTCCCCCCTAGACTCAATAATACAGTGCCATATATCACTGTTACATACACTGAGCTCTGCAGTGCATGAGGGCACACATGTATTGTGTAGGTGGCGCCCACACATATATGGCCCCAGCCCCACCATATGTGTGGGGGTTACAATGGCAATGGATTGATGGCAGACATGGCAGTGTGTTATACTCCCAGCCCACTATGGATCAACCACCGCCATCATGACATATGTGCAAAGCTTGGTATGTATGGGATGGACAGAGGCTGGAATACAGGCACATATGTGGACAACTGTTGCCATACACTATGCAAGGTGCAGGTGCTACAGGATAGTCTGTAACATACCCTTAGTCAGGGAATTGCTGGTAGAGACAGTCATGGATGCAGCCATGTACTGGTAACATGCAACACACACACACTGCCTTTGTATTGTCTGACACAAGTCCTGTGTGGTGGACAGACAAGACATGATAGACATAACTCTGGCTGCCATGAGGGTAGGCCCACAGTTGTGTGCTATGCAGATGGACTACATTCCATGGCAAACTAATATGTACACCCACACCCTTTAACACCAGTACTGTACAAAGCATAACACAACTCCACTCGCAGTCTGTCTGTACTTCCTGATCCTCCTACAAATATGTGGCTGCTCTGAGTGTGCCAGTTCTCCTGTATGGGGTATTGCTACATGCTGTCGGTAGCACTGCTGCCCACACACAGGACAGATGCCCATCACACAGGAGATGAAATGGGACCAATCAAACATGATGTGGGAATCGATAGTGGGTGGTTGCCATGACAGTGTTAATTGGGTGTAGTACACATGTGTAAACGTATATCTGGCTATCTGGATATGTATATGTACATATATTCCCACCATATGTCCTGGACATGAAGTGTAGGCCAACCCCAGCTGGTATGCTTCCAATGTTGTTGTTGCAGGGGATGTCAGGTATCTATAGCAGGTATACTAGTAGACTATTGCTACTGTCATTGGGATTGTCTTCACAGACATGGTGTGTGTGTGGGAGGTCACATCTGCTCATAACATGTGTGCCATCGGTTACTGAACAACCTAGCTAGCAAGTAATTTCACTGTGGACTGCAGCAGAGATATTGGCTAATATATTTGGAGGGTCTGACACAGTCTGTACAGTCCAGAGGTATGCACATAAGCCATTAGTGCTACACATGTGTACCATGCTTGACAATATGGATGTGGATGGCCATGTAGATGGGTATAACACCTAATGACTGGTATATGATGTCCACCATAGGTCATGCATTCACACACCCCTGCCTGGCCTGTAATGGTATGACCGCTGGTACAGGGGTACCATGGCCACATATTGCACAATAGGTATTGACATACATCTGCACTGCATCCCACTGCCCTGTCTGACATACATGACTGTTAGGGGAGGTCTGGCAGTGGGACATCTGGCTAGCATCTGCACATGACATCCCACTGGGTAGGTACACTCAGCTGCTAGGCATGTCACAATGCACTGTGCAGGCTGCAGGCAGACTGGCTCAACACTGGCCTACACCTCTCAAGGGGGAATGTGCATATACCTGCATATAAAGCAGGCTCAACAGGCATGTCACAGCACAGGGTAAGATACACCTGTGTGACAGTGCATATCCACAACCAATGTGAACACAGCCACAGCCAGATGTGGTTAGCTAGCATGGTATTACATTATATGGACTATGTGTTCGACACCATCCTCATATGTGCCACTCACAGACTGACCCTACATATACTTGCCTGCTACACAGTTTGGTCTGGTGGCCATCTATGGTATGGGACATGTGTATCTATGGCCCTACAAACATGTACGCCACTACAATGCCATACAGTGGGGCAGCATGTAACATCTGATAGTAGGGGAACTAGGATAATGTCATCTACCACACTCTGTACACAGGCTAAGGTACATATCAACACTACACATACTGTTGACATTCACCATAGGCACAGACCTCAGTGCTGTACGAACATCCACAGAATGTGCAGGTAATGTCATGTAATGTAAACCCTACTGTACATAACATGTGTAGCAGTCAGATATATCAGTGGCTTGTTCTCAGATATGATGCCACAAAGTATGGTGTACAGCACATATGCACCACTTCATGCACGGCATATATGCAAAGGTTGACAGAGGTGTGGCTGGGAGCACATACACAGAACCAATATTGACATGTTGCTGTGATAACCATATATATTTACTGTTGTTACACGGTTGTTGCAACATATGTCCTTTGAGGGATATGATGTATGTGACTACAACAGCTTTCTCCATCTACTGACTGCAATCCTCACACTACCTTCAGCAGATGACAGCTAGATGCTTCGTGGGTGACACATGCAACCAAGGACACAACACTGCCCAGGCTGCAGATGACCCTGCAGATGGAGATTCTCCAGCAACATGGAACTGATATGGCAGGTATTGAGACATGCACAACAGCCATATCCACACAAACACTGTGAAAGCAACATTACTCCAAATGCAGTATAGTGGCACTTGCAGTCTGTAGTCAGGTCAGGCACATCCACCTCCTGTCTGTTGCACTGTTTCCACAGTGTATGTTGTTAGAGGTACACCACAATCCATCTGAGATGCTGTTTGGCACATGACAGATCTAGTTCCTGCTCACAGTGGGTGAAAAGGGCAAACACCACCATGATGTTCCTAGGTATTGGAGTGTGTTTCCATACAATTGGGTATGGGAATGTTACCACAGCTGTTTCACATGCAATCAGCTATGGGAGGGCTGCGATTCATGCAGAGGCCATCAGCTGATCATGAGCATTACTTAAATTACACATGCTGCTGCCTAAGCAAAGCAGGTATAGGTCTCCATGTCCACCTGAGAGGGGGTGGGGGATGCAGACAGAAGCAAATACATATCAGGGAGGGGTGGGAGGGAAAACTGAAGCATGTTTGTGTCACACACCTAGCAGCACAGGGTATCAAACCCCTGACAACTATGTAGTGCTCGCACAGTTCGCTGCAATTATTGGATACGCCACATGGGTTACCTGTTGTGGAGCACTCAGACCATATATGTGATGGTGAGTGACATCTGCAACAGGGATACAGTAGCTGTATGGTAGGTGACATACACATGCCTGTTGGCATGAACAGGTGCCAGCGTCAACATAGCCACACACACACATTGACACACGTGGCAGGGCCAGGTATACAACTCATTGGTTGTGGGATTACCACATCACATCACTGTGCAGGTATGCCATGCACCACACAGGTAATACAGGTGCTGTATGGGTGAAGGGTATGCAAAGGTGTCTGATGACAACATGCTGCAGTATGCCCATGGAGGTTGTAGGGAGTGAGGATGTGAACATCTGCAGCATACAACACATGTACAAACACACAGGGTGCCACTACTGACATGCATGGTTGTTGCAAGGTTTATTTGCTGCATGGCCAAGGGATTGTACCGGCATAAAACCCCTATGGTCTTTTTTTTAATTTTTCTTGTCCATAATGACGGATTGGGGTTCACACCTCCCCTGCAGTAAATGCTAGGAATTACCTGGGGGTCCCCCAGTTTGAACAAGTTATTTTAGATGTCCGTCCCGGCCCCCTTTGGGGGCAGTAAGGAGGCTTTCCCTGCACCTCTGGGGCTATCAGCTTCCTTTGGGGTTCAGTGGATTGTAATGGGGGTTTCAATTTTTTTGGGGGCACAGTATGGACCCCATTTCAAAGGGAAAATTTCCAAAAAAAAAAAAAAAAAAAAAAAAAAAAAAAAAAAAAAAAAAAAATTCTTATATAACAAAAATAAAAAAAAAAAAAAAAAAAGAAAAAAAAAAAAAAAAAAAAAAAAAAAAAAAAAAAAAAAAAAAAAAAAAAAAAAAAAAAAAAAAAAAAAAAAAAAAAAAAAAAAAAAAAAAAAAAAAAAAAAAAAAAAAAAAAAAAAAAAAAAAAAAAAAAAAAAAAAAAAAAAAAAAAAAAAAAAAAAAAAAAAAAAAAAAAAAAAAAAAAAAAAAAAAAAAAAAAAAAAAAAAAAAAAAACTTTCCCAAAAAGGGGTTTTTTTGGGGAAAACCATGTTTTGGGAAAACCAAAAAAAAAAGTGGCCCTTTTTTTTTAAGCCCCCTTTTGAAAATATTTTTTGGAGTCCAAATTTAATTTCCCTTTTAAAAAAGGTTTTTGGTTCTTTTTTAATTCTTTACCAAAGGTAAAAAAAGCTTATGTGAAATGTGAGGGTTGTGAGTACCCTAAAAGCATTGCTCTCTAAACAGTCAGACATGCACGCATACACACACACAGTTGGCAGGTCAGGAGTTAGAACTCCCAACTAACTCCTTAATCACACTATGGCCATACGATGTTATGGGATGTGCTATGGAGATTACTAGTCTCTGATCATCCCAGAGGTGTATTTCAAGTTATGTGACATCAGCAGCCTTGCCAAAGGTGGGTATTCGACCTGTAAAGGATGTGAGTAGCCTAAAAAGCATTGCTCTCTACACAGTCAATAACAGACAGACACACACACATATGCACACACGCACAGTTGCCACGTCTGGGTTTTAACCTCCTACCTAACTACACTATCACACTACAGCAGTATGCAGTTACAGCATGGGCTACGGAGATTACTGTGCTACAGCTTTCCCAGGGGTGTATTTCTAGGTGGGTGACATCAGCAGCCTTGCCAAAGTAAGGTATGTGAATAGTAAGGGGTGTGAATAGCCTAAAAGGCATTGTTCTCTACACAGTCAGTGAGAGACAGACGCACACATACGAACAGTGACACACACTCACACACACACAGTTGCATTGTCTGAGAGCTCCTACCTAACTAGTCTATCACACTACAGCAGTACGCAGTTATGGGACGTGCCATGGAAATTACTGGTCTACAACTCTCCCAAAGGTGTATTTCACATTGGATAACCTCAGCAGGCTTGACAGGGTACCACTATGGGGTGGCCAGTGTGTGCATGGCCCATACACTATTCATGTAGGGGTGACACGCCACAGGTGGCCACACATGGGGTCATATGTCACAGGTGTGTGTATAGGGCAAGGGGATTTTTTTATATAAAGCCTGATAACATAAACAGTTTTTTATGCATCATAGGGACTCTTACTGTACAACAATTTGCAGGCCCATAATCCTCTCATCATGGCTCAAATATTTAATTAATATTTTCTTAATGTGGCTATTCAAGATGACAGTTTATTTGACTTCCCACACTTTGACCTTTCTGCAGATGAGTGCCTAGTAATATTTTATGACCTGGTGAACTACACTCTTAGTATTGTCAACATTGTTAGTATGAGCCATGATAACCTGTCTGGACACCTTATAGACAGGTTTAGGTATGGCCTCATGCAACATCTGGTTGAGCTTTTTACTAGCTTACTTAACAAAGGTGGTGTACCATGTAACTGGATAAAATGTAATGTAGTTTCAATACACAAGGGGAGCAGACAAGATCATGTACAAAAATGCAGACTCATTAACTTCAACGTAGGGAACATGTTTGAAACAGTGCCTATTTAAGCTTTTGAATATGGAGTCAATTTATTCTAACAAGGTGTGTCTAATTCTTACAAGGTATATCTATTTCTACTAGTCTTATACACTTATTGAGCACTGCTATAGACAATCGTGCCTCCTTACTAGTTCTAATATTTTCTTAACTAAATCATTTGATACCTTACCACACTCTGAAACTATCAGATGCCCCACCTTTTGTCAGGTTAATCCCTACATAATTAGGTGGAGTCACTTGTTACTAAATAAAAAGATGCAGAGAGTAACCTTTGTAGATAAATTTTCCTGACTAAAATAAGTTTTGTTCAGAGGTGTTGTAGGGCTTGGTACAGTGACCAGTATAGCTTAGTCTGTTTTTTTTTTTTTTTGTTTGTTTTTTATTTATTTATTTTACCTAATCCTCCAAGTGTTTCATATCAAAATGTGCCTATAACATGAAGGTGGGTGCAACTATTGCTGTGTTGCAGGATTTAGTGCAAGATAGCCATCATCTTAGCAAAGTAAACACTTTTGTTGAACAAATGGCATTAGAATTCAGCAGAAAAATGTAAAATGATGATCCTCAGCCCTTACAGATAAAAAAGTACATTTAGAAGTAACTAATTTGAAAAAAATGAGCATTTATCTTAATAACAGACTTTCTTTCAAAGAAAATACAATTTATAGAAAATATGGTTATAAAGAAAGCAAGTATAATATTTGAAATGATGACAACTAGAAACATTAGATTAATACTCTTGCTGTATAAGTACATTGTATGCCTTATTTTGGAATAAAACTCCATTTTTTTGTATATACTTTCCCTCTGAGATTAACTTAATGGGGAGTGTGCAATTTAAGTTTATGAAGAAAATACCATTATGTAGGAAGATAACACTGCTCATCAAAGTTACAGTTTTTGGAAGTGTAGCGTGATAATTGTTGACTGCTAAGAGGAAAAGTTTGTATAGTGTATAACGTAATGCCTACACTAAGTGTACTCCATTCTGAGTGAACAGACAACAGAAACATAACACATACCTTCTTCCTCATAATTTTAGTTTTCCTACTGATTTTCTTGCAGCTTTAATTACTAAGGGGGATTCATAAAGCTTACCAAAAGTGCTATTTCCAAGGATTCCTGATACTGCAGGAGTTCTGCCATCTGTTTTAAAGCATTTGTTACTGCACTTGAGTTCAAAACCAATTAATTTTACATTAAGAGGGTTTTATTCTGTTCTCTGGTGGGAAAAGAGGACTGATTCAACTCACCTGAGTTGAGAACTGTTGGTTGAAGGTTTATTGTGTGTTTACCTGATTGGCCTGAAGGCTTAACTCTGTAAAAGTCTTAAATACTGCTGGTATAAAAGCCTTATATTTGTTTTGTCTGTGCTCATTTATTCAGAGTTTCCCCTGTGCCTGGCTTGGATGATTGTGTCTACAAGACCCTTAGATTGCATCTAAAGCCGTCTGTGGACCTACAAAGGCTGATATAAACATTTTTTGCACTTGCTGTAACTATCTCTGTGCTATTTAACAGTTATATGCTGCATTTATTGATTTTTTTTAAATGATCACTGATTTTCAGCCAGCAATTGTATAATAAATGTCATCTATTTGTTACTGCATTTCTCTTAGATCATTTTAACAGTATCCTGATATTTCCTAACCTCCTCTGATATTGCAAAAGCTGTTCTGAGTTTGCCAAAGTTCACCTAAGTTTGCCAAAATATCTCTTAAGTTTTTCAAAGTTATTTTCTGTGTTTGTAGAAGTTTTCCTATGTCTGTGCACATTTTTTGTATTTGAGAACATCTCTCAGGGTTTGTGAACTTATTTCCAAGGATTCCTGGTACTGCAGGAGTTCTGCCTTTTGTTTTAAAGCATTTGTTATCGCACTTGAGCTCAAAACCAGCTCATTTGGGTTCCTATTAGATGACCGAAGATGCATTCTTTCGAATGCATCTTGGTCAAACTTGAAAAGACAAAAAGGCAAAATGACAAAGCGGCATATAAGTAAATTCTTTCACTGGGAAATATTTATTGGCTGCGTCCGTTACTTTGTCATTGTCGTCACTGTAGTGCGATCTCGGAGTTGGTATATTTAAGTATGGGGGGGGTGAAGCCCCCCACTTTATGTTATGTTTTAAGTGGGGTTTTTTTGTTTTTTTTTTTTTTTTTGGAACAGCGACTTTTTTCTTTCCCTTGGAAAAAAATCACTGTTCTAAACGTTTGAGTTTCTAAGCTTTTGCTTACATGTGGTCGATAAATCATTGTTCGCTTTTCTAAGCGTTCAATGATTTAATGCAGACCCGTTCATTTTAGACTAAGACAGTTTTATTATGCACTCTGGAAGGAGCAGATGGTTAATTCAACCCATGCAAGTTAGGTACTGTTGGTGGAAGGCTTATTGTGTGTTTATCTGAGTGGCCTGGAGACTTAACTTTGTCAAAGTCTTTCCTCCTGCAGGTATAAATGCCTCGCATTTGCTCAATGTGCAAACATGGTTACCCATGCCTTGTATACACACAAACCTCTCCAGTTTAAAATCCTCTATAGGAAATGATCTCCATAGTCACCCACTCTTCATCTCTGCTTGAAGGGTTGCCAGTTTGTGCAGAGGGCAGCACCACAGCAGGCCATTTTATAGTATACTACTAAACACTCTCACTTAGACCTTTAAGTGACTCTCCCTAACTCTTTCCCGTCTACTAAGGATCTGGTATAATGGATAGGCACTTCCCTGTGCCTCTGTTTGTGGCCTGGTGAATAATTCGCATCCTGAGGCAGTGTAGTAACTGCCTCATCTTCACTATTAACCACTTAATTTTAGAAAAGACAAACACAGTATGTAAGAGATGTAGGTACACATTGTCACTGGAGGCAAAGCTGTCACATGCACACACAAAACATGCAAACCAGGTTGTCAGTGTTACACCCAAAACACTCTCTACCAACACTAATAAACAACATAGACCTTAACATGTGCAGATACTTACATGTAATCTAGCCAAACCTCCAAGACCTCCTAAAAGCATCTCTCAGTAGCCTCACGCACAGTCAAAAAGACAGAGCTTCATACAAAACATGACTCTGAAATTCATAGTAGCCCCACTTCCAAGCCCAGAAGGTGACACACGTACAACCAAACATTCTAGTTATTGGGGATTCCATAGTAAGACATACTGCTGTCCCCCTTACCATGCTAAACAAGGAGAAGATCACAGTGAGCTGTCTGTCTGGAAGCAGGATCTGTCAGGTCACACATGCACTTAGGTCTTTAAAGCACAAGTACCAGTATGACATGACAGATACCACACTGGACTATATGAAGAGAGACATGATGGAGCTCTCTGAATATGTGTCCCAAGCAGGCATGAATCTAGCCTTGAGTAGCATCCTACCTTCACCAATGATGATGCCACAGTACCAGCAAAAAATGATTGACTTCAAAAATTGGCTTAGTTTCTGGGTCATAACAAGGGAATCCAGTATCTGTCAGCCTTTGGAGACATGATCGAAAAAACACAATGTTTTGCCAGAGATGGTTTGCACTTGTCACTATTTGGCTTCCAGATACTGGCAAAAACTTTAACTGTTGCCATAGTGCCTTTTTTAAGCTTTGCCAATTTGTTAAACCCTCCAGCATAACAAAAAACTTATGACACCCTAAAGGTACCACTGCTCAGTGCTAAGAATTTCAGTTAAAAACTGTACTCCTTGGAAGCACTCCTTACCCTGGAGAATGCAAACATATGTGCAAGTCATGGAAACCTGGCTTTTAAAGGTTACAATGCCTTTCATACATTTCGAGCCCCCTAAACTCAGTATAAAACAAAGGGAAAGAGGTGTCTCAGTGGTCATAAAGGATAAGAACACTGCTAGACTGGTCCAACAACATGACTCATTTGAGCTGCTCCATGCCCACTTAACCATATGTGTGACCCCGTGTCATATCCTTGCTAAATATGGATCCCCTAACATGAGTCTGGAAAAATACACTTCCTCCTTAAACCTACTGGAATCTCTTAACATTCATCCTAACACTATAGTTATGGGTGACTTCAACTACCGCTCCATAATCTGGAAGACTTATAATTCACTTGCTCAGAGGTTTTTGGACTTTGTCAACACAAACACCCTGGAGCAACTGGTTAGCTTCCCAACTAGTGGTACAAATATCCTAGAGCTGGTGCTCATGAACATGGGTGGATGCTGCTCCCTCTGTGCATTAACTTCTGCCTGGTAAGATCTGACCACAAAATGATCTCCTTTAGTATTAAAGCTAACCTAGAACCCCCATCAAACTTCAAACCTGTGAAGAACTTTGCTAAGGTCAATTACTTCAAACTAAGTGACAGTTTATTAAACTTTCAAGACCCTCTGAACACAGATGGCACTGAGGCCTACTATGTGCTGTACACACACGTACTGAACAACCATATTCATAGCTGCATAGAGGAAGAAGTACCTGTCTGAGTCAAATCTATGATTACTGGTAAAAATAAACTACCGCGGTGGACCCCTAGCATAATAAAGCTATTCAACAAAAGGAAAAAAAAATGTCTCCAAAGCCAAGAAGGAACAGACAAACCAGTGCAAAAAGACACTCACCAGTCTAAACAAATAAATTAGAGAGTGTGTCAAATCTGCCAAAGCAAATTATGAGTCAAAGATAGACCCCCAGTTGAAAGATAACCATAAGGCTTTTTTAATTATGTTCATAACCTCAGGGGAAATGCTCAGTGATGTGCTGAGTTAATCATGAACAGCAACACTTACATCCAGCCTGAAACTGCAGAAAACCTGCTGGTTGGCAAGTTCAGTTCAAACTTAAACCCCCATCACCTCCTACCACACCCAAAGAAATACTTGCAACCATCCCGTCATTGTGAGGGAACAGGTCCTTACTGCATTCATTAAAGTCAAAAACACAGCCCCCATGGGTCCTGACAACATTCTAGGATGTTTCCTAAATAGTATAAAACAGGATCTACCAGGGACACTAAAAACCCTCTTTAACCACAGCCTCTGGACAGGCTTTGTCCCAAAGGAATGAAAGATGGCAACAGTTGTCCTTCTGCACAAGGGGGGCCCATCAGGTGAACCAGGGGACTACAAAATCATAAGTTTGACCAGTCTTATCTGCAAGGCCATTGAGAGAATTATCATGTACCTAATCAAAAACAACACAGGAAATCTTCAAACACTGGACCAGATGGCTTTGTCAGGCCTGGCCAATCTGGTGGACCTCTTTGAGAAAGTTGCCAGGGCTTAGATGAGGTAAAACTGGATACACTGCTTATCTATACTTAGCCAAAGCTTTCAACACAATCCGCTACTCAGGGATCATAGATAAACTTTGCATTTGGCATAAACCTCTACATTATCAGGTGGACAGCAAACTGGCTCACTGACATGTCACATGTCCAGATAGGCAAATCCACTTCGGATACGAAACCTGTTACTAGCAGTGTCCCACAGGGCTCAGTGTTGGGACTCCTCCTGTTTGGTATATAATTCTCTGAAGTGAAGGCCAATGTCGGGGGCCTCTGGTTCACCAAGTTTGCTGATGACTTTAACCTGGGAGCCATCATCAAATCCCAAAACAATGTTGACATCCTACAAACAGGTTTAAAAGTGACAAACAACTGGTGCCAAAACCATGGTCTGGGACTAAATGTTAAAAAATGCATACTTATACCCTGCAGTAAATCAGTTATTCCTGCAAAATTATAATATTGAAAGCACATTTCTAAAAGTAGACCCAGTGGTGAGGAACCTAGGAATGCAGATAGATAGTAACCTAAACTTTGACCACCGGGTAGCTACAGTAGATGGAAATCCTTCTGTGTGGCTCAACTTATAAGTAAAGGCACAGCCTTAAGGTCAAAGGAAGTCATTGTACTCGGCCCACATCAGGCCCATAACTGAGTAAGTACAATGCTCCTTTGTGCATGTACCTAAAAAGGCACTTACACCAATTGGAGTGGCCCCAGTAATTTCTCACTAAAAAATACAAAAGCACATGTCTTATGTGAACTGACTAAAGGCCCCATCACTTTACTCCATCTCATATCATTTATTGACAGGTGACTTATGCTTGACCTACAAGGCATTCTCTGATCCAGCCCCTATTAAAATATTACAAGGGAACTAGGACTTTCTTTGTTCTTGATCGCATGCCTTTACTTATAAGTTGTGCCACACAGAAGGATTTCCTCACTACCTGGTGGTCAACACTTAGGTTACTATCTGTGTTACTAGGTCCTTCACAACTGTGTCTACTTTTAGGGGTGTACTTTCGATATTATAATTTGCAGGGATATCAGATTTACCAAAGGGTATGATTATGCATTGTTTAGCATTTAGTTTCAGACCATGGTTTTGGCACCAGTCGTTTGTCATTTTTAGAACTGCTTGTAGGATGTCAACATCATTTTGGGATTCAGCGATCACTCCCAGCTTACAGTCATCAGCAAACTTGGTGAATAATTATGGTTAATTATGATTGATTATGGAAAAAGCCACTCTAAAATAGACCTGTGCATGAGTGCTATATACATCAAACCCCCTGTACTTGAATATTTGCAAGACTGATAATTTCATTAAAAAAAACTGTCTAGCGGTTGTTATTGTCACGTGTAATAAATTGTTGTGCAGTTCCATCAGATCACAGGCATAATTCCTTTTGCTACTTTGTTTAGTCATTTCCACATTAGCGCTCCCTTGTCCACATTCAGAGAGCGTGGGCATGTGTTCCTATGCACTTTCTTCTCCTTCTTGCGGGATACCATCATGTACTGATATTGATGACAAAAGACCATGGGCCAATTTAATTGCAACTTTTATCCTCTGACTATGGACATCAATAGTTCCCTCAGTGATCTCTTTGGCAACTCTTCCCATTGTAGAATTCCACACTCTCTTCACTTGTGTTTCTGGTAAATCTAATTAAATATTGCATTTTAATAATGTTGTATAGGTCGTCCTCCTTCTACAAATGTCACTATTTCAGTTTTTTATAAGTTCTACCTCTGTAGTTTCATTAAGAATGCTTATCTTTGCTAACAGATTGCACCCTCCCTTCTTCTTTCCCACTCCAAAATAAGAACTGTGAATCAATACAGGAATTTCCCAATGCCCAGGCTAAATTTCCCTTAGTCAGTATGAATACTGCCTTCTGTCTTTTCCGAAAAAAACATACCAAGTAGGACTAACAAGGAAAAAAAAAAAATATATATATATATATATATATATATATATATATATATATATATATATATATATATAAAATTAAATAAATATTCTGTAAAAAATGTATTGTAACCAGTCTGCCTAAGCAGCATGCCTCTGAAAGGTGGAATAAAACTGCAGAATGCAGAGAAAATATGTGTAAAGCCAGGCAGACACCCATAATTCTCAGAGACAGAAATCAGAAGTATTGACCAAACAATGTACCTGTAAGACAGTAACCTCAACCACTGATCTACTCAGTTGGATATCTACATTATGTTTATGTACAAAGGAAAAAATGAAAGCACAATCTCAGAATGGCCACCATATTAATAGTTAATGAATTTCCTGAACCTTTTCAATTATACAAACAAGTAATGCAGAAATTGCAGAAACAAAAGTGTGCCATTTTAGGGATTACCTATTGTAACATGGAATCTCAATGGTTTGTCCATATATCTCCTTTCAATCATGGACACTTCCAAAAATGCTCCAAAAAGAGTAAATTCAACTGGATTTCCTGGTAAAACCTAAAATAAAATAAAGAAGTTAAATCAGCATGCACCAATTGGTTTCAGACATGCTTTTCTCACAGCTTCACAATTTTTATTTTTATTTTATAGTTTTCTTTCCTGCTAGCTGCATTCTACCACAAATACACAGATGACATTGTTACAGTTATTCAGATGTGTCTTAACCAAACTAAGTCCCATAACTTAACTGCTTTTAACACTATCCAGAGTTAGATTAGGTCAATCCATCTGTCACAAAAATGTTTCCAAAATGCTCTCTTTCTTCAGAGTGCAGTGTCTAAAGGCTGCAACTTGTCTTCCTTTTCTATGATTCCATGTCATTTACTATTAATGCTATTTTCATATAGGGCATAACTGAAAACAGACATATGTTAAACTTAATACACTTACCTTGTTATTAAACAATAAATAGATAATGTCACATTACACATTCTCAAATGCTTCAGTGTTGTGGCCCTACTCAGCTGTTTTGTCTCTTAAAGATCAGTTACACTGTTAAGAAACAATTATGGCTTTAGTGACAAGGCCAAGTTTAGGAGCCAAAATTTGACGACTGCAGTACTGATCTTACTTATCTAATTCTCCTTATCTTGGATTATACTGAGATATTCTAGGCTTCTTTGACTAAATCTATTTAAGTTTACAGTAAGACAGCTTTAACAATGTTTGACCTTATCCCCCATTTTGCCTCAACCTTTTCTTCTACTTAAACTCTTCCCCCTCTGAAGTATCATACTGCATGTCACTCTACTTCAGTCATTCCCAAAACTACTTACTACCCTCGGTTACATCAATTATCTGTGACACAATTTTAATTTCATCTTTTACATGTTACTGAGGTTTTTATTCTACCTTGCACCTTTGTTACTGTGTGTGTGTGTGTGTGTGTGTGTGTGTGTGTGTGTGTGTGTGTGTGTGTGTGTGTGTGTGTGTGCGCGAGCACACACACACACACACACACACCTGTTATAAAGCCACAATCTCTTCTTGTTTCCAAACCTTTTTGGAATGACACCAAGAATCTATCTGTGCCATCAAAGAATTTCTGATAGAGTATTTTATTTCTTGTCTAAAATATCTGATCTTAAAACTAACTAAGCCCTTTTACTTGACTGCCTTCTGAGCACAGGGAGTTCATCCATACCTGGCTACTGCTCAGTTTTTCTATAGGTTTTAGTCCTACACCAAAATACTATTTTGAGTATGTCAGTATCACACAGCAGGTTAAGAGCATACACTGTTATCAAGCTGCAATACAGTACTTCATTCTGTATTTCTACAAAGAATAACTGAATAAATCAGTCAGCGATCCTGAATCTATGCATTTATCTATTTTTCTTTATTTATACATTTGTTAACTGGGTAAGTGCACTGATCTGAAGGTCCTTTTCAGTCATCACCTTAGCCAATTGGCAATAGAAAGTCAGTAGTTTGCATCAATATTAACAAGCAAGTAGTAGAAGCACAAATTATATTGATAAGCACAAATTAACACATTAACACACACACACTCACACGCACATATATATAATGTTAATATTTTAGAATATCTTAGAAGTACAATACGTTAATGAATATACAGCTTAATAGATTAGAAACGGTGATGAGGCATTCTTACAATTGAAATTAAGGCTGGTTGAGGAGACAGAAAGGAGACTGAGTGCAGTAGGAATGACAGACATAAGTAAAAGGTAAAATTAGTAAGTATGAAAACACTGTAAACAAGGATAACTAAATAGGTTGGTAGGATAATTAGATAGGGGAGGTCAGAGATGGTATGTTGGAGGAAAATTCAGTAAATAATCAATCCAGACACTTGTTCCTTTTAAACCTACCCAGTCAAAATGTGAACAAAAAAGAGACTACTTAAGATTAGCCTTTTTCCAGCTACTTATATAAGCAGTATAACATTACCTTATTTACATTTATCATTTACTTATCATATACTGTATTTATATTGTAACATTCTGTGTATTACATGTATTACTGAATTACAATTGCTACTGTTTTATTCTGTGTTTTCTTGTGCTCATCAATTTATAAAGACTATATTTTAATAACTATTTGTGTTTTACTGCACTGCATTATGTTCATATTATTTTGTTTACATATTCTAAGTAGATTGAAGAACCAGTAATGCCATTAATGAATCTTTTAATGAATTGTGAGATAAAGGTACAGTTCCTAATAACTTCAAAAGGGGGTAGATGTGATTTTAAAACCAGAACCAACAGTTTGACCAACTTTTGTGTTTGCAGTTGAACCAAACCCAAAAAGAAACACACAAATGAAATAAAAACATTTAAACAAAAACTAAGTGTTTTCGTCCACTGTATAAAAAGAGATTATATCAGAGTTGCAGGAAATTACCAAATCAGCAATATAACTATTATTCTCAATTAATGCATAATAATCTAATAATTAATAATTCATCAAATAATGTCAGCCTTCTAGGTGTTCTGTTTTTCAGAAAACATTTAATGTTTATAACTCCATTCAGACTCAGAAATGTGTCTGTTCCAGTTTCATTTGCATTAACTTTCCTTTTTATTCTATACTATTCTTAAAATCTCCTCCCCTTAAATTTCTACTGACTAATTTGTGTTAATTGTTAATATTTATATTGTTGATTTTCTCATTTCCTGTAACCCTGATGGTCTGTTTTTATATATTGGATGAAAACAGTTTGTGTTTCATTAACCATAAACATTTTTATTTTGTGTTTTTGGGGGGAGCAGATGTGATTTTCCTTCACGATATTAGGAATAATAATAATAACAACAATAATAATAATAATACCCATTTGATAACCAGTCATGCCCACTGGGCACACAGTCCCTTTTCAGGGATAAATTGGGAACAATATCTCATTAAGTGGGCAGATGATAGCTGGGGAAATCAAACCCTGTACCACACCTCACAACTTTAGCTGCCAGACAAGAGACAGGAAACCATAATTCAGTCAGTTTGAGTTTAGATGTCTGAAAAATCATGGAATTACACCTGTAGGATATAATGTTGGAATGTATACAAGCAAAGTCATTAAAAAAATCTCAAAACAGTGCAGGCTTAGAGGATAGGGAGGACATGCAAGGTGAAGACAATATACCTGTTTCAGTGGGTAGCCAGTGCAATTGATCAGTAATGGAAGCAGTCCTATTCAATGTCTAAACACATTATATTGCAGGGAGTCTGGCACCAAAACTTCTTTTTTGGTAATGACACAGAACTATAAAACAGAAGTGATACGTAAGACCATGTAAAAATAAAGAAGAGGCTTGGTAAGTAGGGAAGTGATTCAAAATGTGACAGCTTGAAACGCAGAATAATATGCCTATATAAAATGAAACGCCAGCAAGGAAATCCACAAGTGGAGAGGAAGCAAAAGGAAGACAAATTAGGAAACAGGTCAGAGGTTATTTGAATAAGATGGCATGAGAATCAAAAAGTAACAGCATATTATGATGAAACAGAAATGGATCAGCATTAGATGACAATACAGTACTTTATGTTTCTACAAGAGCATTTAGTAAGACTGTAGCTACTGTGCTGTATTTCTGTTTACTTCGCTTTCATAATAGCATAGCAGATAAAGGCTGTTCAGAGGACATGAATAAAAATTATACAATGTCTATACCAGAAATCTTATAAGGAAGAGGTCAGTGTGTATAGCGTTGGGATGTCTGTTGATAGAAATATGTTATATTACTGAAAGAAATCCATAGATCCAAGTAAGGACTGATGGATCAGTGTAGGGAGACATGAGAAAGTATTAACTTGCAGAAAGGGTGGTGGATGAATGGAACAGCCACTTAGAAGAGGTGTTACAGTCAGACAAGAAACTAAAGTCAAGAATGTAGGGAATGCATTGAACTTACCTCATACAATTCTTATACATTTTCAAAAGAACAATAAATAAATTTATAAATAAACTGTTGTTTAAGTAGGATATAAATGAACAAAGCAGATGGGTTTAACACTCCTTGACTCATTTTAAAATCCATGTTTGCATGTTTCTCTACTAATGTTTCTGTGAGGAGGGAGGTACCAACCAAGTAATTATGTGAAGGTATTGAGAATTATTTAAATTACACTTTAAATATAAAGTATTCGGTTAGGAGAATAAAGGTTGTCATCACAAAATCAAAATTAATTAAAGTCTGTGTGGAAAAATTCAAAACGGTTCAGGTTTTCATTAAGGAGATCAACAGAGAACTTGCATAAACAGAAAAAAATGACCAAAATAAATATACTGGAGATATTAAAAGGGCAAAATAATAGATTTAGCAGTTTTTATGAGATATGAAGTTCGGATGCTCTTCCAATATTCATATCCTATTTTTAAAATCAGCAACCACAAAAAAAGGAAAAAAACATCCACTTTGTCAACAGTGATGTGGTGTCTAGTGTATATGGTGATGTGACATCATATTCAGAATACATAAGAAGTACAGTATAAGGGGACACACACACTCACACACACACACACACACACACACACACACACACACACACACACACACACACACACACACACACACACACACACACACACACACACACACACACACACACACACACACACACACACACACACGGAGTGTGAGTTTGACCACTACAAAATTTGATGGCACTGTAAATCATCTGCACATTTTACTGTATATCTTTGCATACATTTATAGTGTTTTATCTGCATATTTCTGAAGCACTCTGTGTGCCTTGTGTACTGTTTGCAGTTATAAAATTCAAAAAGGTACTGGGTGTAAAGCCGTGGATTGTAAAAGCAATAGCACGTCTGCTCAGTTGAGTTTATATATGTAGTTAACATAATGAAAGTGGTGTTTTGTGCAAGCTACATGTACTTTTCTGCTGTATGCAGCAGGAAATATGAGGCTACATCTAATGGGAAAACAGTAATGTAATTTCTGGATGCTGGTCCTTTTGTAGTGTAGTAGGACATATAGGGGGGAAAGACTACATGTCAGAATGTAGCTAGAATAAGTCTGGTATAAATGTATCACTTCATATCTAGCTATTTATTCCTAAGCTTGACCTTATCTTTTTCCATTACCTCTCTTATACCACCTATATTTGCCTTTGTTGCACTACACTACTTTCCTATATTTCTTATTATTTATTTTATTTTATTATGTATTTGCATTTGTTTACTGGGAGGTCTACTGGGTCAGGGTAAGCCCGTTTTCAGTAGAGAGCCAGGGACAAAAGCTCCAAAAAAAAAACAACATTATAAAGCTACAGAATCAAAATATAGATATCAATCAGCGATGGTACAGAACACATTACAGAATAGGTAATACAATAAAATAGATAAAATCTAACATGTATAACTAGTATTAAGTATGCAAGCCAAACAAGAATATAATTGACGACATGGGATAATAGCGAATGTGTGAACAATACAATATTGCAGTTTTACAGTAGAGAGAGAAATATGGAGACCAGCAGATTAAAGATTCTGAACGTAAGGTATAGCCTTAGAGCTACTACTATATAGGCATCAAGAATGAATAGAAGATACGGTAGGTAACTGATATAGTAGATTATATGTGCTTGGGTGGCACATGTTGGACTTAGTAAGTTTGAAGCACTGAATGTATATATGAGGAGTCTGAGCCGTAAGTGAGATGCGAGGAAAAGTAGGAAGGCTAGGAAGTCTGGGGTTTTTTGTAGTCAGTGCTGGTACATGTACATAGCCAATGGGCGAACAGGTGTTGTTTCAGTGAAGTCTTAAAGCATTCAGGGTTGCTAGTAAACCTGATTGAAGGAGGGAGAGCATTCCATATGCATTTGACCGGCGGAAAGATTAGGTTTTGCTACATTAACGAGCATCTGATTGATCACAGAGGTCTATTTGGGTAATACATGGTGAAGAGAGAGGAGAGGGCAGGACAGCTAGAAGGCTTATAGATTAGCTTATGAGCTGTGGTTAGTTGCAGGTATGTTAGATGTTGGGGAAGTTCTAGCCAGTTTAGATGTTGGAGTGATATGCAGTGGTGGGATGAGTGTTTGGCACTGGTTACAAATTTTGTGATTTTATTGTAGCACGAGTCCAGTTTGGATTTAAGAGAGGATTGCATATTAGTAAGGAGAGGTGCACCATAGAGCAAGGATGGAAGTAGAAAGGAAGATGCAGGGTATAGTCTTGCTGCATAGGTGAAGATCTGTTTGTGCCTGTACAGGATGCCTAGTTTCTGATGGGTGTTTTGATGTTTGTGTTAATATGCTGGTTGAATGTTAGGTGTTTATCTATGATGACTTCTAGAAGTTTGGTATATGGGACTACTTCGAGGCAAGTGTTGTTGCGTGTGTTGAGTGAGTTGATGGTAAATTCATTTTTGGTTAGGGGTGTTGTTTTTTGGGGTGAACAACATACGTTTGGCTTTATTAGCATTTAGGGCTAAATGGTTATTATACATCCAGGTTTCTGTGGAGGTGAAGACATTTTGGATGAGTGCAAGTAGTTCTGAAGTAGATTTGGCCATGCAGATGATGGTGGACTCATCTGCATATTGAATGACATTATCGTGGGGTATACTGGTATGGAAATCATTAATGAAAATGCTGAAGAGCAGTGGACCTAGTATGGACCCTTGTGGGACTCCAGTATTGATGTTGAGGAAAGTAGAGAGGGACTGGTGCCATCTGGTTGCTTGTTATCTATCTGTAAGGAAGTTGGAAAACCAGGCTAGGGTAGGGGGAGATATGCCTAAATTGGAGAGTTTGGTCAGAAGAAGCGGGTGGGAGACAGTATTGAATGCCTTGGAAAGGTCAAGAAATAGTGAGGAGACAAGGTATGCTGAGTCTTGAGCAAGAATGGCTGCGTCCAAGAAAGATATAAGAGCAGTGATGGTGCTATGGCTAGGCCTAAACCCATTTTGGGTTGGGGAGAGGAGGTTGTGGTGTAGTAGGTAGTTATGTAGTTGGTTATGAATACATTTTTCCAGAATTATGGAAATGGGAGAGAGGATGGCAGTTAGACGGAAGTTAGATATATCATTACTGTTTCCACCTTTGTGGAGAGGGAGGATAAATGCCTTTTTCCAGTTGGTGGGAATGAAGGACTCTTGAATGGATCTGTTTAGTAGTATACTAATGGGGTAGGCTATAGCATCTGCTGATTTTTGGAGGAGTTCTGGTGGTAAGTTATCTGGAGCATTTGATCCAGGTTTAAGTTTAAGAAGGAGTTTTTTTATGGTGGAGGTAGGTATGGGTATGAGAGAGAAGTTTGGTCTTGTTGTAACAGATGGGTCTGAGGGCAGTGGTTTGATTAGTGGAAAGTTGGCAGTGAGATTGACTATACTGTTTTAAAGAATGAGTTAAAAAGTGAAGCAGTATCAGCTGGGGCCACGTCTGGATCAGAGGAGGGATTATCGCTTTTGCCTGGGTATAACAGACAGTTTATGGACCTCCAGAACGTTTTAGGATTTTGCATATAGTAGTTTTGCAGAGCAATGTAGTAGTCTTGTTTATTTTTGATGACAAGTCACTTTACTTGATTATGAAGTTGTTTGTATTGAGTGAAGTCTGCAGGGTTTTTACTTGTATGCCATAATTTCCAGGCCTCAACTCTAGCTTTCATAAGTTGTTTGGTGGATTTGGTAAGCCAACTGGCCTGGTTGGCTTTCGCTCTCCTATATCAGAATGTTGAGTTAAATAATTCAATAGTATCATTCAGTGATAGGACTTTATGTGGATGCCAGTTGATATTTCGTAGGCTAACACTAAAGATAGTTGGGCAGAAGTGAGATAGGCTTCTGGTATGCTTATAGTGGTGTACATTAGGCACTGGAGTTGGTTTGCAAATTATGTATGCTGGTAGGTGATCACTAATGCTGTTAGGTAGAGTGCCAGTGGAGGAGATTTTACTAGGGTCAGAGACAAGGACCCAGTCTAATAATGAGCCTTTGTTTTTGTTAGGTTTGGTTATTTATAATTGTTAGTTATGTCTAACCAGTTGATATTCACATTACCAAGTATGATTGTTTCATTCTCTATATTTTTGGATGACCAGGCTAGTATTTCTTCAACGGTTGGGATGGTGTTACCCAGGGGGATATATGTGACTAAAATGCAGATGCTTTTGTTGCTATTCATTTTCAAGTAGGATATTAGTATTTTGGCTGTATGAAATGTGGTAGTGAGTTTGTTATATGGGACTATATTAAACGTATTATGGTATATGAGAGCAATGTCCCCACCTTTTTTTCTGGGCCTATCTGTTCTCAGGGAAGAGAAGCCTGATGGGAGGAATTTAGAGTTTTTAATATAAGGTTTTAGCCAAGTCTCAGTTGCTGCTACAGTATCTGGCTTACAGTGTTCAATCCAGGCATGGAAATCTGGAATTTTGTTTCTGATGCTTTGGAGGTTGCCGGTAGTGAGGTTAAAGGTTTTGTGACAGTTCTTGCTATAAAGAGGAGAGTGAGTGGGTCCAGGATTAGGTGGATGTCACTGCATAGTATTAGATTGTGGCAAGTGTGCATGGGATTAGTGGGTAGCAGTTTTTTCCTTCTGTTGTACTCATGTATGGAAGTTAGTTTTATTTAAGTTTTTACATGTAAGTTTAGATTTTTTAGCTTTTTAAGGAGGAGGGTACATGTTGCATATAGAGAGGGTGCTAAGTCAATGAAGTGAGTGAGTCTGGGCAGAAGAGTGGCAGTTACATGAGTGGGGTTGTAATATTCATGTATGGTTTCAGAAGAAGTAAGTAGTTGTAGAAAGAGGGAGGATAGAGACAGAGTAAGTAGTACTAAGTTGGTAATGAATGGCATGTTGTGATGGAGGGGTATGTAGGGAGGGAGGGGTATGTTTCTTGTTACTCCTCATTACTCCTCCTTATTATTTTAAATCCACTAATACCCAATGCCCTCACTAACTATTTTCTCTCATCCCTCCACTTATAACTATGCTATCACCTAGCAGACAAATTCTCACGTTCTCACTCTGCTCTATTCTTTTCTTTTCTCTAGTACACATTACCACTTTAAACCCTTTCTCCCCATCCCCTCTAAGGTCAACTGTCACTTCCTCTGTAGCCACTCAGTTTAAAAGCTAATATAGACATATCTCCTAGTCTCTAACAAACAAATCCCCTCTTATAATATAAAGTGAAAATCATACCTATAACAAATAAAATCTATTTTATCCTAAACAATACCTTCACCAGTCTTCAAGTACACTACAATAAATCACCCTCAAAACAAAAGTCACCAGCCTATGTAATTAATTTTACAACTGTACTGCTATGCAGTGACATACACCCTAATCCAGGGCCCACCTTTACCAACCCATCCTAATATCTCCACAATAATAATTCCCACAAATCATTATACGTGGTAACCCTTAATTTCCAAAGCATTCACAATAAAATTACCAACTTCCATACTTGGATCTCTCATAATCAACCAGACTTTATTGATATGACTGAGACCCGACTAAAACCATCCATTAAAGATTCAGAATTTCTTCCCTCAGGCTTTCAAACTATAAGATCTGATAGACCAAAAAAAAAAGTGGCAGTGTAGCACTAATCGTTCCCAACACCTATAATATAATACAGTTCTATATGCAAATTTTGTACCTCAGTTTGCTAAGGCTGAAATTCTTATTATTCTCCTAAAGATGAATAACCACAAAAATCTGTGCATCATAGTTATATAGCTCCTGGCAACAATACATCCACATTAGAGAACATCCTCGCATGGGCTTCTACTAATATTAAAAGTGAAACTGTCATCCTAGATGACATAACATCAACTGGCTAAACCTTAGCTCCAGCCTCCCTTCTTCTGCTATTAATCTTTTCAACTTTACACAACTCATGAATTCCCTAACCAAACTTCGCAAGGACAATAAGTACAACCACAAACTAAACTTAAATAAACAAAATAAAATAAACAACAGGCTACTGATCCACCAACAAAGAATTTAATAGTCTCTAGTGCCTCGGCTACAAGACCTTCAAGGGGTAACAGACATCACAAAACACATACATTTATATATATATATATATATATATATATATATATATATATATATATATATATATATATATATATATATATATATATATATATAAACCAATTATATAATTAACTAAGTAAACAATGGAATCAAATGCTTCCAATTAATTTCCCAATTTAAATCTGCAGGCATCAAGGTATTATACTTTAAAATAAAAAGGGATTCCTTATAAAGAATTTGTTCCTTCAATTAAAAACTGGTTCCTATTGTAAAATATTTTTTTTAAGAACAGTACCTTGCAATAACATAAAATCACTGCTATGTTTCTTTTTAAAATGTACAGCCACAGACTTTTCTAAATTTTGATTTTTAATGTGCCTGATGTGTTCCAGTAACCTCACTTTATACATCCTTTTTGTTTCCCCAATATGGAACAGGTAACATGGACACCGTAAAGCATATACAATCCCCTTAATGTTCCATGAAAACAATCCTGTTAATATTATTTATCATCTTAAAAGAACAAACTACATTATGACAAACTGCACAACTATTACATGGAAAAGTACCAGTAATAACTGGTTTTGTTACAATGTAAAAATTGGAGGAAATAAAAGGACTGTGGACCAACATATCCTCAAGATTACGTCCACGCTTATATGAAACACAGAGAGACCCCCAAAATATCTTGGCTAGTTCACTATTCTTTAGAAGAAAGTTCCAATAGCATTTTAACCTAGTACTAATTTTGTCACTCAGAACCTTATAAGTCATTACAAAATACATTTGTTCTTTCATGTCATCATATGACATATTAATATTTTTACATAAATATTTAGTCTTATGTGGCTGTGAGTCATTATTCAACTTTAAAACCCTTAAATAAATCCTCATTGATCACATCATAATCACATCCTCTATTTAAAAGCATATTAACAGTCTTAAAGACTTCATCATAAAAATCTTCATTATTACAAATTCTAGGTACTTCATTTTGTCCACCCCCCCAATAAATATTAAATCATCTATATATCGATAATAATGCACTGCATATTTATCCCTAAACTCATGTTTGTACAAAAAGTCAATTTCAAATAAAATATTAAGGATATGTTGGTCCACAGTCCTTTTATTTCCTCCAATTTTGACATTGTAAGACAACCAGTTAATGCTGGTAGTTTTCTATGTGATACTTCTGCAGTTTGTCATAATATAGTTTTTTTCATTTAAGATGATAAATAATATGAAGATTTTTGTCAACAGGATTGTTTTCATGTAACACTAAGGTGGTTGCATATGTTTTATGGTGTCCATGTCACCTGTTCTATATTGGGGAAACTCAAAAGATATTTAAAGTCAGGTTACTGGAACACATTAGGGACATTAAAAATCAAAATTTAGAAAAGTCTGTGGCTGTACATTTTAAAGAGAAACATAACAGTGATTTTATGTTACTGCAAGGTACTGTTCTTGAAAAAAAAAAATTACAATAGGAACCAGTTTTTCATTGAAGGAACAACTTCTTTATAAGGAATCCCTTTTTATTTTAAAGTATAATACTTTGATGCCTGCAGGTTTAAATTGTGAAATTAATTGCAAGTATTTAATTTACTTACTTAATTAATTAATTATATAATTGATTTTATATGTAAATGTATGTGTTTTGTGATGTCTGTTACCCCTTGAAGGTCTTGTGGCCGAGGCGCTAGAGACTATTACATTTTTTGTTGGCAGTAGCCTGTTGTTTATTTTAATAAGGCCAATAATACTAGTTCCATTTTATTATTGCCTCTGATGGTGGTTTTAGTTTATATAATTTCACAGATAACAATTTTGGTCATGATTTTATTGCTCTTTTTAAATGAGGTTTTACCTTTGTACCATCTTTTAAGCATGACATTGGCAAAGTTTTAATTAATTTAAAACTGTTTAGTAGATTATTGAATTTAATTTTTTTTTTCTCCAACAATAATGATCGTATCACAGACACTAATTGTTTTAGGCTCAAGCGTAGCAGTACATTCATACCACCACAAAACCCTATGATTTACATCTTTGAAAAGTTATGTGAGTCCCAGATTAGAAGAGTCATGAAGAAAGAGATACATACATCATCAAATCTTACTTCAGCCGAAATGTTTTGTCTTAGAGAACTAACTATGACTGACAAATACAGGGTTATGAAACCAGATAAGGTAGGCAGAGTGGTAATTATGACAAATGCTGACTACTATAACAAATGACTATTATGCTTAGTGACAGTAATACTTATGAGAAAGTTACTAAGTACGAAATGTCTAGGGCATACATTAAAGTGGATTGGTTATTATATGAATTCCTTATGGATGGAACTATTGATAAAGAAGAATATTCTTATTTAATAGTAGAATTCCCCATTACTCCATCCATTTTTGAAATCCCAAAAATACACAAAGACATACACCATCCACCTTTTAGGCCCATAGTATCAGCTAGGGGCTCTAAAACTGAGGCCATTGCATCCTTCATAGATATTCATTGTAAGGAGACACTTAAGAATTTGCCACACCTTTTAAATGACTCCTGGCACTGTTTAGATCAAGTTAGACAATGTATTGTTAAAATGAGTCTTAATATGATTATGGCTACTATTGATGTTGTAAATCTGTTTACTGTTATACCTCACAAACAAGGCCTGGAAATGTTTGAGGCCAGCTTATTGAAATTCAGTGGTATGAATGTTCCAAAATGCAGACTTATGACCAAACTGATGGAAATAGTACTGGAGAATAATTGTATATATATGAATGGTGAATACTACAGCCAGAGTACAGGGGTGGCCATGGGGGCCAGATGTGCACCAATTTATGCTAATTTGGTGCTAGCTAATTGAGAAACTGACTTGGTTTTCATATCACTATATTGGTCTAAAATTGCCTTATATTTGAGATACCTGGATGATATTTTAATTTGTTGGACAGGTAACAAAGATGAATTTGCAGAATTTTTACAGTTTTTAGGTAGGACTTCTAATTTTTTAGAATTTACCAGCAAAATATATGAGAACAATTGTGAATACCTTGACATTGTGTTTTTTCACAGCAACGACGTGATTCATTCTAACATTTTTAGAAAGAAAACATTTTCAAATTCCTTCCTACATTTCAATAGTTGCCATCCCTATTATCAAAAAAGAAATTTGATTAAAGGTCAAATGGTAAGACTGTCAAGAATTATTAGTGATGACAATACATTTGAATTGGAAATTGAAAAATTATCGAATATGTTTCTGGACAGGGGATATCCCAATGAACTTATTTGTAATATCAAAAGAGAGATTTTTATAAAAAGACCTGTAATGTATAGACCTATTATTAAATTTGGATGCAGCAATATATTGAACACCAATACAAAAACGTCTAGAAATTATACTTTTATATTACCCTACAATGAAACTTCCTACAATATTGTTAACATTATACATGAGACATGGACAAGTGTTTTCACAAACAATGCTGAATTGACTGAAATTATTGGTAGTCATCCAAAGATTACATTCAGTAGAGGGAGGAATTTGAAGGAAATTTATGAGATGAACACAAATAAGGCTACTTTTAAAATGTCTAGAATGAGCAAATGCGGAACCTGTCGTACATGTAAATACATTAACAATGGTCCATATGTTGCTATTTCTAATTTTGGTAAAACTATTAGATGCCCCGGGTATTGTAATTGTAATACTAAGATGACTGTTTATTTAGCAACATGCTCAGCATGTTCAGCATTTTATGTTGGGAAAACTATTGGGAAGCTAAGAGAATGAATTGTAGAACATGTCAGAGACATTAAAAAACAAAAAACACTAGTTCTCTATACACACATAGCATTAGATGTCCCAATTTTAAGAGATTTTTATTTTTTATTATAAATAGAATTTTGCACAATATACACAAAGGAGGTGATGAGAAGACCATGTTGGAGGCCAAGGAATGTCTCTGGCAACTCAGACTAAATGCCTGTACTTTTCCAGGCATTAATGAACATGTATCTATATCCAGTATATTAAAATACAAATCATATTTTATTTGATCATCTTTTATTGATTTACCAACATACATTTATAGGTACTATATATATATATATTTATTTATATAGATATATCATGTTTATCTGTTTTAACATCCATTCATTCAGTCTAGGTTTAGTATATATATATTTTTTACAACATATATTTTTTTATATAATCTACATATTTTTTTATGCACCTATACTGTTACCTGATGCTTTATTATTATTATTCATTATTATTATATTTTTAGCTATTTATTATTATTATACTATATTTTAACTGTAGGGTTATCAAATAGTATTTGACTTATCAAGTAACTAATTAGTGAGTGTATATAAGGGGTAGATATGTAATTGTGTATTCAGTACTCTGATGACGCCCTGAGGTTGATGGGTGAAAGCGCTTAGTACCTTGACTTTGTTTTATTTTCTGGTTGTTCAATAAATCAGTTTTAACGTTTCACTGTGTGGCTTTTCAGTTTACTAGTTCCATTTTAGACTAGATTCTAGTTTCTGAACCTAACAAAATATCTGAAGCGAGTACTCTCCCAGATACCTTGAGTGATCATCTCCCCGTCTTTATTCACCATACTTTAATCTCCTGTCAAGCCCACATCAGTATAAACAAATAAGAAACCTTACCAAATTTAACCCACGTACCTTTATCAATACTCTAAAAACAATAAACTGGAATATCTTAAGAATACTCCCACTTGACGATGCAAGTATTTCAACTCTATATTTATGAGTACAGTGAATAACCTTGCACCCTTACGTAAAAAGAGGAAAAAGTCATAGTATGCCCCATGGCTATCCAAACCTACTAAAGATCTTATGATCACTAGGGACAAAACATGGAAACATGCAAACCAACAAAGACACTCCAGAACTGTTAAAATTTAAACAACTTTGTAACCTAGGTAAAAAGACTAGTCAACAAAGATAAAAAAGAATACTATATAAAACTGCAAAGTTGCCAGAAACCAAACGCTCCAAATTTTGGAATTCCTTAAATTCACTTCTAAAACCAGGCACAAAAAACAAACCATGTCCACATCCCAACACATCATGACAAGAAATATCTACCCTCTTCAACTCATTCTTTATCAGTTCTATACCTGATATTACTGGTAAGGTTCCCCAAACAAGTTGCAGCCCAAGAAACATCACTACATCCACCCAGTACACCAAATCCCGCTCCCCATGCACATTCAGTCTAACTCCCATTCCAATCACCACAATAAAGAATTCACTTCTGAAACTTAAACCTGGCTCTAATGCTCCTGATAATATACCCTCAGAATATTTAAAACTTGCAACTGAAGCCATTGCCTATCCTATTAGTATACTTATTATTAGATCTGTCCAAGAATCATATGCCCCCAGTACCTGGAAAAAAACTTATATTCTCCTTATCCATAAAGGCAGCAATAATAATATCACCAACTTCCATCCTATCGCCATTCTCTCACCTATCTCTAAAATCTTGGAAAAATGTGTACAAATTCAACTTCGACATTTTCTTCTTAATAACCAACTCTTGTCAGCCACCCAGCATGGATTCAGACCAGGCCATAGTACTACAACTACCCTCATATCCTTCATGGATACAGTAAACAGAGCCCATGATCCTGGTAAAATCATCCCCACACTCTTTCTAGATCTATCAAAGGCATTCAACACAGTTTCCCATCCTTTACTTCTAACTAAACTCTCTAACATCTCACTGTCCCCTACCACACTCAGCTGGTTCTCAAGCTATCTAAATGATAGACAACATGCAGTCAAATGGCAACATTCCATCTAACCATACCTAAACACCTCTACTGGAGTTCCTCAAGGCTCTACACCTGGACCCCTACTATTCAGTATCTTCATTAATGATTTCCATTCTTCAATGACTCAGGACTCCCTTATTCTGTATGCAGATGATTCAACTATTGTATATTCAGCCGACTCAGTCTCTGACCTACAACATAAAACTCAAGTGACCTTCTCTACCATAGAAACCTAGATGTGCAACAATCACCTAGCCATCAACCCAAACAAATCTAAGACCATACTATTCACCCCCAAAAGACAAAACTAATTTCTATATATATTCTCAAAATAGCTCTAAAATTTAAGTTGCTAGCCACACAAAACTTCTTGGGACCACCATAGATGAATACCTCAAATTTGATATTCACATACAACATAATATCTGTAAAACTCATGAAAAGCTAGGGATTCTTTATAGACACATTCTTTTCCTAAGCCCCTCCACTAGACAAACCCTCACTTCAACGTACTTACTCCCGCCACTCATCTATGGTGCCCCGTTACTCACCAACCTCCAATCCTTACTAAAGGCCAAGCTCGAGATATGTTACAATAAAATATCCAGATTTGCTACTAATGTCAAATACTCCACCTATCATTGCACAGCTCTACACTCCCTAAAATGGCTTGAACTTCCAAACTACCTTGCCTACATACAACTAATTACAGCTCACAAAATGGTCTTTAAACCTTCTGATTAGCCTTCCCTCAGAGGCCCCTCAGATCCGAGATCCAGCAACTCTTGCAGGTACATAAGCCAAACCTTCCTGCTGGCCAGCTCCTTTACTCCTGCTCCATAGCCAAAAACTGGAATACCCTACCTTTTTCAATTAGAACAATTAAGAACCCCACCTTTTCCAAAACTGCATTAAAAGAATACTTCCTTCAGTCTGGAACTGTATATATACTCAGCCTCCTTAAATATTAATATCTTACTATCTACTTCATGATAATGGTCACTATGACTGCTCACTGCTCTAAAACCTAGAAACTTGACTGTACTACTAATGTGACTAGATGCAAATGTTCTTGACTACCAAATACCAAAACTACTCTTGTATCTACTCCAAATTGTATGTTATGCAAGTATTACTACTGTACAAAATTGTACTTACTTTTGAACAATATATACTAATGTATCTTATTACCGTTGAACAATATAAACTAATGTATCTTTACTGTCGAAAAATGCATACCAATGTATGTTAATTGTGGAGCTTTTCTCCCCAGGGCCTCCACTGAAAATGGGCTCTGAATGGCCCAGTGGACTTTCCCAGTAAATAACGTGCAAATAAATAAATAAGTAAATATGCTTATTGTTTACAGATACAGGTTTACTTGATGTTAACCAACAAGGAGAATAGAATCCAGTACCAGTGTTTATAAAATGTTTTTTGTCTTACAAGTATATATCACATTTTTATATCATATCAGACAAACAGGCGTCATCTTTAGAGATGGTCACATTTAACTGAAATGTTCTTCCTGTAGTGATTAGAAACAATAAAGCATAACTACTACATTTTCAATAATAATGTATTGCTGGGCAAACACACAGTAGTTTGCTGTCCATATTATCTTACAGCTGAGAGATTTTGATTCATACAACAGCTTTAAAGAATTACACTGCTGCAAAGAATTTGGCATCCTCCAAAGTAAAAACTTTTTTTTTTGCTTAATGTAATAATCTGTACCTTCTAAAGTCCAGCTGAATGAATGTAGCAGGAGTTTTCTAATGCACAATTAACAAGTAGACCTGTGATGACATTTTGCATCTTAGCACCTGCAGAGACCTCTCTAAACTAGACATGCCTTTCTATCCATTAATAGGGCATCAGACGTGTCCCTTGTGTTTACATGCATATAATCTATCCATCATTGTAATTACCTGGAGCTGCATACACTGAACCAATCAGAGAATAAAGCACACCGCATTTCGAAAGTATAAATTCAGCATGTTGACACATTACACTGCATTCATTGCACACAGAATTTTTGTAGTATAAAAATTGATATAGTAAACCAGAGATCATCATGTCTTTTTAAGAGGAAACACGATTGTATTGTAGTATCAATCTCTTTCAGAGACCAACATTATTTCTACTTCTTGAATTAAAATAGCCATGTGTGTGTATGTGTGTGTGTGTGTGTGTGTGTGTGTGTGTGTGTGTGTGTGTGTGTGTGTGTGTGTGTGTGTGTGTGTGTGTGTGTGTGTGTGTGTGTGTGTGTGTGTGTGTGTGTGTGTGTGTGTGTGTGTGTGTGTGTATGATCAAATTTATTTCATAAAAATTTGTTTTGGACATCTGTCCGCTGATCTTTAGTGATTGATTTCAACAGATGGATATTTTCTTATTTTTTAATTGTTTGTCTATTCATGTAAGTTTCTTATTTACTTAATTTAATATTAATTAATGTAGACTCTAAGGGTTTATGAAAGTCTGTAACATTCAAGACATTTTTTAAATGTTAATAACAGAAACATACTTTGGAAATGTAAAATGAGTATATGACTTTTTACATATTTTGAATTTTGTTTATTTATTATTCAGTACAAGATCATGACAAAAAGATACTGAAGAACTATACACAAATGAAGCCATGAAAATTACCACTCAGATATCTTCTGGTTAATGCTTACTTTTAATAATTTAAAGTTTTCCCAAGCCTACCTCTTTCTTTTTAGCACTTATTTTTTTTATACGGACTTTAATCTGGTGATTTTCATGCTTTGCTTTATCAAATACTTTCAGCTCCACAGAAATAAGTAGACGACCTCTGTAAGCAGTACCCTGTCTAATTCCTTCATCAAGTTCCTTGTCCTCATCCACCATAGAAGAGCCGTAAAGATTGATCCAACTTGGGCCAAACATAGGAAGAAAACCTTGGAAGAACATTAGATAAAATGACTTATTGTGTTTTTGAAGCCTTTTTTAATATAAATGAAAAATAAATAACAATTGCAGCAACAGATTAAGGCAGAGGCTATAATTGTACATCAATATGCTACTATCACAGGAAAAGACAATCAGTGTAATATGTAATGTTCTAAACAGCACAGTAAAAGTCAGAAAGAAAGATGGTGGTATAAAATGGCAACACTTCAGTTTTGCATACAGTGGGCAAGACACACTGGTATAGATCGTCATGCTCTGTTGATAATGGCATTATTCATTATTCATTATTCACTATATAAACTACTTAACATATCCGTCTAACAGTTTATACCATGGGCATTCTTTATGCCTGGCCACTACATTCAACAATTCATTAGCAGTGTCAGTGGCACAACAGGTAGCATGTTTGTCTTTAATAATGGAATAATAGAAGGCTGTGGGTTATATTACCATGCTAGGTGATTGGATTGCTGACACTGCTGTTTCTAGGGGGGCTGCATCCCTGACTATGCCATCCTTTGGATGACATGCTAATGAAAGGTTCCATTTGCTTGAGTTGGTGGTAGTTGAGCTAAATGTAAAAGATTCCACAACACCTATTGGAAAGAGTAGGGGAGCTTTATTTGTATTCCATTTACAAATTATTTACACAAATATTATATATTTACATATTTACACATCCTTATTATTATTCTTTTTACAAACATTCACAGTGAAGAAAAATCAACAATGTTTTCTTTACTAGATCCTATTTTTTCTTCTTCCACAGCCACAATTTTTATTCTTTTTATAATTGCTGGAAAAACTCATTTCCCATTAAACATAATCTCACTGAGCCTTTCATTCCAGACAACCCATGTAACATAAAATATTCTTCTATTTTTAATTTGTTCACTTTTTTAATATCCTTGTAATATCCATGGCTATCATATCCATATTTATATATTTTTCTTTTATATTACCAAAAAAAACTTCTCAAAATGTTTCCATAATTTTCTCACTCTTTTACCTCAGTACTTTTGATCTGCTATCTCTTCTCCACAATACAAACAGTTTTTAATTCCTTTTTCTATATGGCATATTACTTTTAAAAGGAGGTTTATTTATACTTAATCTCATCTGAAATCCTGACTCCACCCAATTTATACACAATTTATTTATTAATAGCTATTTTTTTTTGATTTTTGCAAAATTCCCCATGGATTAATACAAAATCATTGGTCCATTATCTTTTTATACCATATTTTCCTTCTTTCTTTTATCTCATTAATCTTTTTTATATATTCTTTTCTAGACAGTGTTGTATTTCATCATATCATTCCTTTTTCTTTCTTTAATTAGATCTAGCTTCTTCACAGATGTTCTTGCATTTACAACTAAATGTCTTCCAAGTAATTTCTCTTTATCTTCTTTTTTTATCCATATTAATACTCTATATAAATTCATTGAAGCTCCACATTCCAGTGGGTTTATTAAACCTAAACCACCACCTTCTTTACCCCTGTATAAAACTCCTCTTTAAACTGGATTCAGTCGAGAACCTAATATAAAGGAGAACATTATTTCCATTACATCATTTTCATACATTTTTGAAATCGTGAAAACACTAAATATGCCATTTTACTTAACAACACATAATTAATCAAGTTTGCTTTCTTTTTATAAGACAATTTAAATGTGTTTCATGATACACATAGTTCTTTTATACTGCTTTTCAATTTTTCCCATTGTGTTTTCTTTATTTCCTGATTACCAAACTGTATGTCTAATATTCTTATTTCAGTAAAGGTGAACAATATACCTACTATTTTATTTCTACTTCTTAATCCTTGACGTTTTTCTTTATTAAGGTCCATTCCTAGTACTTTTAATAATTTTGTTAAACATTCAATTACCTTTATTATCCAAAGAAAATTATAAAAACTATATAATCTGTGTATGTCATTATTACTGGAATTTCTGCACATTTTTCCATTACATATTCTGCCCTTTTCATTCTACCCTTGATTTCACTATTAAATTCATAATTAAAACAAACAAAATACTACTCATTGGACATCCTTGTCTAATTCCATTATTCATTTCTATTTCTTTACTTAACCACACATTAAATAACATTCTCACTTTGTTAGTTTAATAAGCAGTCATACATATTATTTTGTTTTACTAAAATCATAACTATCCATAGATTTCCATGATACTTCATGTTCTATTGTATCAAAAGCTTTATTAACATTACCTACGATTAATTCTACTTCTTGTCCTTCCTTCATAGCATAATTTACTACTTCCCTTATCATCATTAAAAGTTCTTGACTACCTCTACCTATAATGCTGAATAAACTTTGTTCTAATATGTTTTGCATTTTACTCTCAATTCTCTTTTGTATAATCTTCAAAAATATCTTATAATCAGTATTATTTAATACTATTGGCCTCCAGATTTAAATTTTTTTATTTGTCTTTTTCCATAAGAATTTTAAGATTATACGACAAATTTCTTTACAGTTGAAACCCTCCTCCATCCATTCATTCACATTTTTTATGAAACAAACCTTTTGCCAGTCCTTTAATATTTTAAAGATTTCATAACTGATCCCATCTGAACCTGCTACTAAATCTATGTTAACTTGATTAATTACTTTATCTAATTCATCTGTTGTTATCTTCTTTTCCAATTCTTTATTAATTAAGTCTGTATTTTTTTAACTTGACAATCAATTTGGATTTCGGTACTTCCCTTCTTTTTATACATTTCTTCTACATATTCCTCCTCTGTTTCCATAATTTGCATTTGATTTTTTTTAATTTTACCACATTTATTTATCACTGTCTTAATACACTATTTTTCTCTTTTACTATTTTTCCTAAATATGCTGATGCATATTTCTTCCTTGTACTAAACATCTTTGTTTAAATAATAAACTTTTGATTTTTGTTTTATTTTTTCATATATCTCTTTTTTGTTCTCATAGAATTTTATTTTATTGTGTTCTATATTTTTAAAAACTCTAGCATACGTAACTACATATTCCTCCTTTCTTTCATTTATTTATTTCCCAGCATAAATAACTTCCTTAATACTTTTTTTCATAAATAATATTCACCACTTAGTCCATTTTTTATAAAATGGTATCAGTGTTAACTGCTTTTTCTTTAATTGTGTGGTTATGTCTTCTCCATTACCCTCTATATTCCATTCTTTTTCATTTATTTATTTTATTATCTTTCCTGTCTTAATGTATTCTTTATTTTCCTCAATCTCTATCACCATTGCTAGGTGAGCTGAAAGCCATGTCCTTACTACCTCTTCTTATATTATATTTATCCCTTCTGATATTATAAAATAATCAGTTTCTTTTTTAAACATATGTCTTTAGCCCATCCTTTTTCTTTTCATAATCTTAACTTTCTACATTTCAGTACTTCCTTCGTTATCTGTATATCTTTCCCTTTTTTCTTTTTAATTTCTCTTAAGTCACAACTAAAATCCCCTGTTACTATTATATTAATGTTTACTACAACATAATTTAATATTTGCTGTAATAAACTTTCTCTTTCTTTAACCATTACCTAGGCATAAACAGTTATAATTTTACATATTTTTTTCTGAAATCTAATATCTAGGACAGTTAATCTAACCATTCTAATTAAAATCTTTTCTAATATATTCACTGTTCTCCTATATAAATGTGAGATTCTGGAACAAAGTTAATTTCCTGTATTCCATAATATATGCCCATTCCATAAATGCCCTGTCTGTAATCTTTCTTCTTTTGTTATAAACCTTATATCTTCTAATATAATTATGTGCACATCACACATTTTACACCAATCTCTTATTCCTATTCTCCTTTTTTATATTTATAAGACTATTTACATTTATTGATAATACCGTTAAGTTATTCCTTCTTTTATATTAATAAGACTATTCACATTTATTGATAACACTATTAGGTTATTTCTTCTTTTATTTTTTAATTTTTCAAGTATCGTCCATTTCTTTTTCTCACCTTTCTTTCTTCTTTCTATTAATGGTGTTATCTACCCTTTACATTTATATGCTTAAACTTTCTTTTCTATTCTTAACTCTTTTTATCTATAGAAAATTTCTTTTTAACCCTGTCCAGTTTTTATCTTTTTCATCACTGAATTCTGTATTTTCTTCTACATCTCTATCCAGCTCTTTCTTATTAACTTCCTTCTCTTTTGTTAGTTATTTTTTTCTTTTTTGTTTTATCTTATCTTTTTCTTTCCCTGTCCCTCCACTTTCTCCAATTTTATTTTTATTTTATTTTTCTATTTCTTAACAAATCATTGCTAATTATTCTTCTTGTTTACATTTATAACATTTCAATTTAAATGTTTTACACCATGTCCAATTTTTCCACAAATATAATACCTTTTTTCTACAAGTATTCAAAAAATGCACTCTTTACCAGATAAATCATCATCATCTTCCTTCGGCTGTTCCCGTTAGGGGTCGCCACAGCAGATCACCTGTTTCCATTTCTTCCTGTCCTCTGCATCTTGCTCTGTCACACCAACCACCTGCATGTCCTCTCTCACCACATCCATAAACCGTATCTTAGGCCTTCCTCTTTTCCTGTTACCTGGTAGCTTCATCCTTAGCATCTTTTTCCCAATATACTCAGCATCCCTCCTCAGCACATCTCCAAACCAATGTAATCGTGCCTCTCTGGCTTTGTCTCCAAATCTTCCAACCTGGGCTGACCGTCTAATATACTTATTCCTAATCCTGTCCAACCTCGTCACACCCAGTGCAAATCTTAACATCTTTAATTCTGCCACATCCAGCTCAAACTCCTGCCTTTTTGTCAATGCCAATGTCTCCAACCCATATAACATAGCTGGTCTCACTACCCTCTTGTAGACCTTCCCTTTCACTCTTACAGGTACTTGTCTGTCACAAAACACTCCTGACACTCTTCTCCACCCACTCCATCCTGCCTGTACTCTCTTCTTCACCTCTCTTCCACACTCACTGTTACTCTGAACTATTGACCCCAAGTATTTAAACTCATCCACCTTCGCCACCTCTACTCCTTGCATCCTCACCATTCCTCTATCCTCCCTCTCATTCACACACATATATTCTGTCTTAGTCCTGCTGACCTTCATTTCTCTTCTCTCTAGAGCATATCTCCATCTCTCCAGAGTCTCCTCCACCTGTTCCCTACTCTCACTACAGATCACAATGTCATCTGCAAACATCATAGTCCACGGGGACTCCTGTCTGATCTCGTCTGTCAACCTGTCCATCACCATTGCAAATAAGAAAGGGCTCAGAGCTGATCCTTGATGTAACCCCACCTCCACCTTAAACGCATCCATCACTCCCACCGCAGACCTCACCACTGTCACACTACCCTCGTACATATCCTGTACCACTCTTAAATACTTTTCTGACACTCCTGACTTCCTTATACAATACCACAACTCCTCTCTAGGCACCCTGTCATATGCTTTCTCTAAGTCTACAAAAACACAATGCAACTCCTTCCGACATTCTCTGTACTTCTCCATCAACATTCTCAGAGCAAAGATCGCATCTGTAGTGCTCTTTCCTGGCATGAAACCATACTGCTGATCACTAATCATTACGTCCCTTCTTAACATTGCTTCCACTACTCTTTCCCATAACTTCATGCTGTGACTGATGAATTTAACACTCTTTACCAGATAAATAACATGTTTTTATTTTCTCCCAGTATTTTATTAAACCTTGGTTCCCTTCGACATTTATAATAATTGGTATATCTATAATCATATCATTTTCCATTTTCAAAATGACTTTGCTGTTTCATCCCCCAGTCCATAAGCCTCTGTCATCATTTACTTTTACAATGTCCAATGCTTCTTTACAAATGTCTCTCAGGTGTCATTTTAAAGTCTGTCTTTCTACCTCAGTTCCAAATTGTATAAGTATCTTTTTCTTCCTTTCTCTAAATGCAGTCTTTATCATATATTCATTTTATGGATTTTCATTTTTTTTTTCAAATTCACTAATAAAGTTCTCCATGATTTGCATAGTTTAAAAAAGATTGTCACAAAAAGTTTCTTTGTTTATAAGAATAAATGCCTTTACTTCTTCAATTGCAATGCCCAGAGGTAAAACAATATTGTCCCATACCTCTTTCCTGTTTAGTACCACCTCATATTTATTTTGCAACCTCACCACCAATTTTCTTCTATTTAAGTTTTCTGGTTCATCTATCTTTCCTTTTAATGTACTAGTCACTGTCTCTACATAAGTTTTCATTGTATTTTTTATTTTATTATCCTCCTTCACAATTCCACTGTCTCATCCTCCCTTATCTTTTCCATTATATCTCCACATGACACGTTGCCACTGTTCTCGGGTTCACTTTGGTTTATCATCTAATTCAATATATCATCCCTCAACCCTTCTGATTAAAGGGTTGGAATAATACACTCCTCTGTGACATCTTTCAAATCTGCAAACATTTTTTCTTGGAACAATAACTCTGAATCCATCAACACACTGTCTCCTGGGCCGATGTTTACCTCTGCTCCTTCACTTCCAGCTTCCATAATGCAAAACATCCTCCCAGCCACCACCGTGCAAAGACCGAGACAAGCGCCTGTAATCACTGACGGTACTGGTCGCAATTACTAGAACAAGTAGGGGAAGTTCCCCAATGCCCTGGCCAAATTTCACCTAGTAGTATGAATACGGCTTTAGGTCTCCCCTTGAGAAAAAAGGCCACTAGTGCAGTGGGCCTACCCTGGTCAACAAAAAAAACATTTAAATTCAGTGCCTTTTTAAATATGTTCCCACTTCTCAGAGGATGCTAGAACATAGAAATCCTGTTGTATGAAATAATATTTCATTGTATTGCCTCTGTGCTGCATACCTTGCATTACCAAATATGTTTTTCACCCCTGACTGTGTCTTCTTTTATTTATCCCATTACTAATGATCATTTCCAGAAGGCTATATCCCCAGTGTTGACAGTGCCTGGCTATTTTTGCTACCTGTCTATAACCTCCAAAATGGTTTAACATACTCTTAATACATTTTAGGATATTATGCTTGGATAATTAATTGTATAAAATGTAGCTAGTTTAAAGTTGCAACCTTAATGGCAATGAATCAGCAAAACAATTCATTTAAATGAGAAAATTTTCTATTTTTAATAGTATTCTCAGGCGACGATGTTCAAAAAGATATTTTCATTTTATATAGAATTATACTGCATTTTAAGTGTGATTTTATAGCAACAACCTACACTTGTTTAGTGGCATATATCTATCTATCTACATATATATATATATATATATATATATATATATATATATATATATATATATATATATAGTTCCCCTTCAGAAGGACAAACACCTGAAATCTTGAAAAGCATACGGTCGAGACCATATGCTCGAAATTTCAGAAGCTCGACCTTCTGAATGGGGATCATCATACAGCGCAGAATGGGAGATTTCCCCTTCTGTGCTGTACTGTGATCTTGGAGTTAGAATAAATAAGTGGCGGGGCTGTGGGGGGTGCAGAGGGGCTTGCCCCCCTGCAGAAACATTGTTTTGTGTTTTCTTGTTTTTTATTTCTTTCCCTTACAGAAGGTCAAGCTTCTGAAATTCGAGCATTAGGCTTCGGCCATATTTGTTTTGAGATTTCAGCCGTTTGACCTTCTGAAGGGGAACTATATATAGATATATATATATATATATATAGATATATATATATATATATCTTATGCTGAGAGGAACAGATAACTGCACTTTTATTTTAAAGTGAATGCTTTGGAAATGTCCCAGTTTGACAATTTCTAAAGAAAATTCTGACCTTGATTTGATCCTTTCTACAAATGGACTTGTTATACTCTATTGTAACAGGCCATGATGGTTTCACACTGAAGCAAACATCTGTGATCATTTAAGATTTTTTATAAAAATTTGTGGAGCAAAAACACTTTGATACATAGCTATACATTAAACATTGCACAAGTTGAAATACAAGAAAGTGATAGCATTTTGAAACTATAAATCCACTAGGCTTCTAGTTGTATGATTCCTAGGAGAGCAATGCTAGATAAAGTGCTGTCCACAAATACATCAGGTGTTAACCTCATTCAGGTGCTACCTGTTCAACATATTTAATGAGTTCTGAGCAAGTGGTTAATGAATATGCCAGTGAAGCAAAAAACAAGGAACACAAAGGTCAGTCTCAAATCTCACTGGGGTAGCATGCAGTCTTCTGAGAAGAGCAGTACAATGGCCACTTTGATGCCCATTCTAATAGTGAATCCCTGGTTATAACAGACAATAGCCCATGTGAATGCAAAGTTGGACTTGGTGTAACTGATATTTTCTGTAAGTACTATTGTTATGATCTCATCAGATTCCTTTTGGCATAGTGTGCAAATGCAAGTCATGGAGATAGCAGTGGCTGTTACTGGTGTGAATAATTGCTCTGCACATTAGAAATAGCAACAGCAGGCTTGGACCCCCACCTGTCTGAAGCAAGGCTGCATATTAAGTTCTTGTTCTTGAGTCTACTGCTAAAATTATGATCAATAGGGTGTACTGCTTGTAAACACTACCACCTCCAGGATCCTGATTACAGCCTGTGATAGTTTATTTTCTATCTTATGTCTAAAAGGAGAAAATTATTTCAACAACATGGGCTAAGCTAGATTTGTTGCACCTCAGTCTAGAGGTATGTTCTGAAAATGTTCTCACTACAGCTCTTGAACAACTGGGAAATCTGGTGGTCAATGATCCAGCTTTTGAAGGCTCAGAAAGTTGAAACCAATATATTATATCCCTCTTGGCTCACTGCGGTACTGCAGGATGAAACCTTTCTATGTATAACTGATTCCAGCACCACATAGCATTGGATAGAATGGTCAGACGAGAAAAAAAGAGGCAGTGACAGTTTTTCAAAAGCTTTCATCTTCCCTCCATCATGAGTTTTGTAAGGCTGGCTTACCTGCATCTGTACCACATGGGTGACTGTCACAAACACAAATGTCAAGGAATGAGTAATACTTGGTGCAGTTAGTTATTTATTTGTTTGTTTACAGCAAAAAATTAACATTGATGATGGATAATATTACAGAGATATGATTGTCAAAAACACCTAAGGAAAAAAGAGCTAATGTTAAGATTACCTAAGGGGAACATGTGGAAAAGAGAGAGTCAACAGGTAAATGAGATTAAAAGAGGAATGAATGGGGCAGAGGAAGAAGAAAAGTTGTTGGAAAAGAAAGGGGTAGTGTGGTGTAGAAAATAAAAGAAATAGTAGTAGTAAAACTATACAGCTGATAAACTTAATTTAGAATGATACAAGAAAAGAGTGTTCAAAAGTGGATGTTATTGCATATTGAAATGTTTGTGTATTTCAGCTTTTCCCGGTTAGGGGTCACCACAGCAGAACTCCGGTCCGCTAATGATTGGCAGTAGATTTTCACGAACGCCAAGGTGCATTAATTTCTATATATGCACACAAAATCCATATCAAAATCTATTTTCCCTCTCTAAATTTCCAACTCAAAAATGTTTTATTTTTACATATCTTGTTACTACACCTGTTCTCTAAACGCTTAATTTTCTGTAAGTAATTATAGTCTCACATTTTATATCATAATCTCTTTCTGTCTTCTGCTGCTGGATTCCCTTACATGCCTTACTAATTGCCTATTTTAAGCAGTACAACTTTATGCATTTCTCTAACATTCATTTTCTTTTTTTTCAGAAGCTAGTTATTTAATATTACTTCTGTATTGAAACACCTTATGCTTATCAAGTATTTTATTACCCATTCTAATCAGTTTTATCTGCTAAAAATGTCTATTGACCACATGTTTTATCTATATGATTTAGATGCTGTTCTTGTCAAGTTCTCAATCATATAGTATAAGTATACAACTTTCTCCCCAGGTCTCCTCTAAAAAATAACTTTTCTACCTCACAGCCTAATCAAACTTTCCTGGTAAACAAAGGCAGATAAATAAATAAATTGTTTTCATGCAAGGCTTTACTGATGCTTTATCAAGATAAATACTGTGCACTATTCTCTCAACTGATTGATTTTATAATACATCTTTTATTCTGTCTACTGCATTTTTAGATGATGCTAAAAGTTAAAATGTTGTAAGGGCAAGTATTATTTTTATAGGCTAGATACATATTTTTAGAGTCATAGTCATTGTTTTGTATTTAGTAATCTGGATTTAAGTAGGACATAATTCCTCCTTCTTTTCCCCCTTTTGCCTTACCTTTCTTCCTCCCCTTCCATTCTTTTCCTAGCGTGTATTACATTTGAATTGGGTATTTTCCTTGTCATTTGGAAGATTGTTTGTCTGCAAAGCTTTGATTTTCTTCTCAGAATCAGAGTGCAAAATAATTGATATGGACATTTGTTTAGCTTCTTCTTTGCTGACTGAGCACCTGTATGAGGTTTTGTTTGCTGTGTATAGCCATCGATGTTCCAGATGCATCAGTGGATTATTATTTGCTCAAAACATGCTGCTTTATACCCTGGGCTACCCATTTTTTGATGGTGTACATGGGGTTAGGGCATATTTTTTTTACATCTTGGGAGTCGGCCTACTCTCAAGCAAATCCATAGTGTTACGGCTAATGCTTCTTAGAGTTTATATTTTCACAATGAACTTTTCAACAGGGACTAATACTTCTTTTATTAATTTCACTATCATCCTTCCCTCTTTTTGTTTTATTCCTGTTTATCTCCATTAACTTCAGAGCTTGAAGGTGCCTTATGGGCTTTAGGCCATTTCACAATTTGAACTAATGACGCATTATATGGATGGTGCAGTGGTGCAGCAGTAGGGTTGTCACCTCACAGCAAGAGGTTCTAAAGTTTGATTCTCGGCTATGGTGCCTTCTGTGTGGAGTTTGTATGTCCTCCCTGCGTTTGTGTGGGTTTCCTCCGGGTGCTCTGGTTTCCTCCCATGTTACAAAGATATGCATCTGGAGCATTTCTCCCCGGGCCTCTGCTGAAAATTGGCTTCATTCCAAGTTGGATTTTCCCAGCAAACAAATGTTAAATAAATAATAAAATTATAGCCAAACGTATTGAACATTGGCATGAATAGATTCATAGATTAGATTAGTTCATAGATTAGCACTAAGCTAACTGCCCATGTGAGCCATTTTAAGCCTAGCCAATTATCCCTTGTGAGATTCAAGCCTTGTACCTTGTGCTTGTAAGGCAAACACCTTAACCATTAGGCCACCCTCCCAACCCCAATGGACTTCAATGCCCTGTCAAACAGTTTGGGCAATTCACATGGCTTCATCAGCAATCCGCTTTCATGGTGGCCCTAAAAGAGACACAGTTTACATATGTAGAGCATGATAAACTCATTAGGAAGAGTTATTTGTATGTAGTTTCAGCTGCACACCTTAATTAGCAAATTGTTTATACATACAGATATACAAGCCTTTCAAATCTTTGATATGTTTGCTACTTACCAGTAGACACTTGGTAGTTTTATAGCTAAGATTTTACAGCATACTATAACCTTTACCTTAATGTATTTTTGCCCTGGGATATGGGGTTAGGACACTTGTACTTTGCTGTGTTCTCTGTAGGAAAGAAATAATGTAATTTAATCTTTATGAGGAATGTGAATTGTTTGACTACTCCTACTGTACATCAGTGCCTTCTCTCCCTTGAGATCAGACTCCAGAGAGAGTTGTCTCTGTTTTTCTTTCTTCCTGAGTTTCCAGTGTAGGACTTCATGAATTAGGCATGGTAATCTCACTGGGACCTCATCAAATTATTCCAAATTAATCCTTGTTACCACAGCTCGATCAGAATTAACAGGATTTATGCATCACAACAGTATTCAAATTTCCTTACGTTCTCTCCCCCCCTCTCTCTCTCTATATATATATATATATATATATATATATATATGTCACTCTCTCTCTCTCTCTCTCTCTCTCTGAAAACTTGTCCATTATCTGATCATTATACTTTAACATTGTTGCTAGGACTGTTGGCTCTACCTCTTTCTGGGATTTGGAGGTTGCAAAAGAATTATAGCAAGCAAATGGGTATTTTATCATGCTCAGTACAGGAATGTCTCCAGGTCATGAACTTGACACATATTTCCCCAGCATTAAAGGTACCCTGTAAACAGCCATGTAATCATTTGTCCAAATGTTAACCAATCACTATAACCTGGACATCCCCTCTAGAACAAAGTGGGGTTTGCCATAGCTATCCTATAGGGCCTCCTGTAGACCTCACCTCTACAGGGCCGGCTAGTTACTGGTCCATAGAAGAAAGCACTTGGATAGCTGTTTCCACAGAAACTCATTTATTGAAGGTTACAAAGCACAGCACAGGGCACACTAACTCTGACCACAACAGTAAACAGTATGTTTTTGTCCACAACTTCTTCAAAACACTGCCAGCATTAAGTTAGGACATATATATATATATATATATATATATATACCCCTATCATTAGATTAAATTACATAACATTATTCAATTAACCCATCTTGATTATTAAGATACCAAAATGTTGCAATTCCTTTCTTAATAGGAAGCATATACATCTAATATCACTGAAACTTTTAATACCCTATCACTAAAAAACATATGTTATGAATACAATTAAAAATATAATTTACAATACAAACTTCATTCAATAAATCACAACATATTTAAAAGCATTAATGTATGAAAGCTGTATTAGCAACCTCTGGTGGCTCAAAATTATATCATTGCCAGCATGTCTTATTACCTTAAATGAATGTGAATTTAAAAGCCAGCCACCCAAAACTACATCAATTCCTCACTTTTTGTTAAAAACAGTTAAGAAATTAAGGGCATTTAAACAAACCATATATATATAACAGAATCAAGTCACCTGTTTACCTAAACAATGCATATAGTATGTACATATAAAAACTACATAAAATTATTTTAATTAAAATACAAATTTAAAACCAAAAGAATGTGCAAACATATGTAAAAATTCATACAAATTGGTTTAAAACTTAATATATATATATATATATATATATATATATATATATATATATATATATATATATACACACACACATATATATATATATATATATATATATATACATATATATATATATATATATATATATATATATATATATATATATATATATATATATATATATGACATTCCTATCACAATTTTGCTGCCCTAAACTTCAAAACAGGTCTAGGGATACCATATCATTCAGTCCTGGCCATTTATTTGATTCTAAAACCAATTGCCAGTATAATTCCCTATACTCCAGTTTGGTTTCCCATGCACCCCCTCTGATGTCTGACTTAACTTCTTCTATTACAAAAAATGTGAATGAAGCTCCTCTACATGTCTGAGTATGTTTATAAAGTGCATTTCTACTACTTTCTTTCCTAATATCGTATGCATGTTCATAATTCCTCCTCTTTAAACTTCTCTCCATTTTTCCTATATAAAAATATTCACATTCCCCACATAGGGCTACATAGACCAGCCCTTTAGAACCACAATTAGAGTAAGAGGCAGATCTAATATATTTCTTCCTATTGGAGAAATATATCTCAGACATGTTAGAGATATATGGGCATTTTGGGCAGGCCCCACATTTATATGTTGCTAACTGCTTCCTCTCATTATTAAAACATCTATTCTCTAAAATATTTTTGATACATCTACCCTTTTTAAACACAAATCTCAAAGGTTCATCAAACTTAAGATTTAATTCACTAATCTTTGAGAACCTATCACATTCTTTTTTCACTATTTATTTAATAACGTTGGCATCACTGCTATAATCCAATCTATAAAAATTACTAAAGTCCTTTGTAACCTCATTATTAGGAATATTGGTCCTACTCACCACATCCTCCATACCAAGGATGGGAGCAAACTTACTATTTCTATTAAGGATGACCTTGTTATATATTTCATTCATCAAAATTTTGGGGTAGCCCCTCTCAATAAACATTAATTTCAATAAATCACCTTCCTTAATAAAATCCTGGTCATCTGAGGTCATTCTGCTACGCCTTACATAGTGACCTTTCACAATACCTTTTTTTTCTGTGAATAGGGTTGTGCACTTTTAAAGTGTCAAAAAGAATTACAATAAGTATCCTTCCTATGGACGCTCAATACATATCTTTTATTAACTGTATCCTTCCTGATATTCACGTCCAAATAGCTTATTTCATCATACCCTATCTTGTACATAAAACTTAAGAACCGTGTACTGTTTGAAATATGTTGGGTCTTTTGGCTTTGCCCGGTTAGGAGTCACCACAGTGGAACTCCGGTCTGCTAATGATTGGCAGTAGATTTTTATGTGCCGAGTTGCCAGCCCTAACGCACAACCTTCAGCTAAGGTAAGCCCATTCACGCATGTCTCCACACAAAAGACGCTTTAGCTGAGAATCAAACAGGACAATGTCTTACTGTGAGGTGACAATGCTACTGCAGCACCACCACCGCAGTTTAGGTGTACTGTTTTAAATATAATTAAAAAATTCCCCAAACCTTTCTTCACTATCCACCCATAAAATACATATATCGTCTAAAAAACATTTATAAAGCACCCAACTTTCTTTATAATCAGAATTAAATATATATTTATTCTCCCACCAAGACAATACTAAATTTGCAAAGGTTGGGGCACACATAGCCCCCATCGCTACACCTTTCGTCTGTTTGAAAAACTCCCCTTGAAAATAAATAAAATTGTAATTTAATACCATTTCCATTAAAACAAAAATCACATAGATGTGTTTATCATTAAAACTTTCATTTTTGCTTAAAATTTCTTCTAAAAATTATAATCCTTCTGTGTGTGGGATAATAGTAAAAAGATCAACAATATCGTTAGCAATAAACATAACATTGTCTTTAAATAAATTATTACTTATACTTCTTAAAAAATCCATGAGTCTTTCAACACATTAGGGGCTTTAGTAGAAATATTTTTCAATTTATGGTCCAAATATTTAGCAATTGGAGCTGTCACAGACTGGCTTGCTGCTACCACCGATCTCACTGGAGGGTCTTCCATGTTTTTATGTATTTTTGGGATCCCAAATATTCTAGGTACTCGAGGTTCTTTGTTGTACAAATATCTAAAAGTTTCTAGGTCTATACAACCCTCTAAAACTAAATCATTCAAAGTCACATATATTTTCTTATAAGCAATATTAATTTCATTCAAGGATACCTTAGTATATTTGTTTTCATCCAATAACAATTCCATCATTTTACTTTCATATATAATGGTGTCCATTAAAACTGTGCCCCCCACTTTATCCGGTTTCATTACCCTTACAGATTTGTTCTCTCTCAACATATCCAAAATAGCACTCTTCTCATTTGTTAGGTTGGATCAAACTTTATTCTTATAAATATTCTCCCTTAATTTGTTTTTTACCATATTTTCAAAGTTCTTCAATTGTGGGTGCAATGGGGGATACCATACACTTTTCTTTTTAGGTTTATCATCAACTATGCCAGGTTCATTAATTAATAATTCAAAATTTTTCTTATGCACAAATAGTTTAAGGTCAATAATCATATTACTAATTTCGCTTTTTTTCTTTGGAACAAATTTAAAACCTTTTGCAAACAGTTCAAAAAAATCCATTGGTTATGTAATATTTATAAGAATAAAGTTTGGTCCAACCTAACAAATGAGGAGAGTGCTATTTTGGATATGTTGGGAGAGAACAAATCTGTTAAGGGTAATGAAACTGGATAAAGGGGGGGGGGCACGGTTTTAATGGACACCATTATATATGAAAGTAAAATGATGGAATTATTATTGGATGAAAACAAATATACTAAGGTATCCTTGAACAAAATTAATATTGCTTATAAGAAAATACATCTGACTTTGAATTATTTAGTTTTAGAGTGTTGTATAGGCCTAGAAACTTGTAGATATTTGTACAACAAAGAACCTAGAGTACCTAGTATATTTGGGATCCCAAAAATACATAAAAACATGGAAGACCCACCCAATAAGACCGGTGGTAGCAGAAAGACAGTCTGTGACAGCTCCAGTTGCTAAATATTTGGACTATAAATTGAAAAATATTTCTACTAAAGCCCCTAATGTGTTGAAAGACTCATGGATTTTTTAAGAAGTATATGTAATCATTTATTTAAAGACAATGTTATGTTTATTACTATCGATATTGTTGATTTTTTTACTACTATCTCACACAGAGAAGGATTAGAATTTTTAGAAGAAATTTTAAGGAAAAATGAAAGTTTTAATGATAAAGACATCTATGTGATTTTGGTTTTAATGGAAATGGTATTAAATTACAATTTTATTTATTTTGAAGGGGAGTTTTTCAAACAGACGAAAGGTGTAGCGATGGAGGCTATGTGTGCCCCAACTTTTGCAAATTTAGTATTGTCTTGGTGGGAGTATAATACATATTCAGTTCTGATTATAAAGAAAGTTAGGTGCTTTATAAATGTTTTTTTAGATGATATATGTATTTTATGGGTGGTTAGTGAAGAAAGGTTTGGGGAATTTTTTAATTATATTTCAAACAGTACACGGTTCTTAAGTTTTACGTATAAGATAGGGTATGATGAAATAAATTATTTGGACGTGAATATCAGGAAGGATACAGTTAATAAAAGATATGTATTGAGGGTCCATAGGAAGGATACTTATTGTAATTCTTTTTTACACTTTAAAAGTGCACAACCATATTCACAGAAAAAAGGTATTGTGAAAGGTCACTATGCCAGGGGTAGCAGAATGACCTCAGATGACCAGGATTTTATTAAGCAAGGAGATTTATTGTAATTAATGTATATAGAGAGGTCTACCCCGAAAATTTGATTAATGAAATATATAACAAGGTCATCCTTAATAGAAATAGTAAGTTTTCTCCCATCCTTGGTATGGAGGACATGGTGAGTAGGACCAATATTCCTAATAATGAGGTTACAAAGGACTTTAGTAATCTTTATATTTTGGATTATAGTGGTGATGCCAACATTATTAAAGAAATAGTGAAAGAAGAATGGGATAGGTTCTCAAAGATTAGAGACTTAAATCTTAAGTTTGATGAACCTTTGAGATATGTGTTTAAAAGGGGTAGATGTATCAAAAATATTTTAAAGAATAGATGTTTTAATAATGAGAGGAAGAAGGTAGGAACATATAAATGTGGGACCTGCCCACAATGCCCATATATCTCTAACATGTCTGAGATATATTTCTCCAGTAGGAAGAAATGTATGAGATCTACCTCTTACTCTAATTGTGGTTCTAAAGGGCTGGTCTATGTAGCCCTATGTGGGGAATGTGAATGTTTTTATATAGGAAAAATGGAGAGAAGTTTAAAGAGGAGGAATTATGAACATACATACGATATTAGGAAAGAAAGTAGTAGAAATGCACTTTATAAATATACTCAGACATGTAGAGGAGCTTCATTCACATTTTTTGTAACAGAAGAAGTTGTCAAACATCAGAGGGGGTGCATGGGAAACCAAACTGGAGTATAGGGAATTATACTGGCAATTGGTTTTAGAATCGAATAAATGGCCAGGACTGAATGATATGGTATTCCTAGTACACGTTTTGAAGCTTAGGGCAGCAAAGTTGTGATAGGAATGTTAGATACATATATAAAAATATTAATTTTTAAACCAATTTGTATGAATACTTACATATGTTTGCACATTCTTTTGGTGTTAAATTTGTATTTTAATTCAAATAATTTTATGTAGTTTTTATATGTACTATATTTATTTATAATATTTATATGTATATGTACTATATGCATTGTTTAGGTAAACAGGTGACTTGATTCTGTTATACATATACTGTTTGTTTAAATGCCCTTAATTTCTTAAATATTTTAACAAAAAGTGAGGAAGTGATGTAGTTTTGGGTGGATGGTTTTTAAATTCACATTTGTTTAAGGTAATAAGACATGCTGGCAATGATATAATTTTGAGCCACCAGAGGTCGCTAATACATCTTTAATACATTAATGCTTTTAAATATGTTGTGATTTATTGAATGAAGTCTGTATTGTAAATTATATTTTTAATTGAATTCATAACATATGTTTTTTAGTGGTAAGATATTAAAAGTCTCAGTGATATTAGATGTATATGTTTCCTAGTAAGGAACATAGGGAAAGGAATTGCAACATTTTGGTATCTTAATAATCAAGATGGATTAATTGAATAATGTTATGTAAGTTAATCTAATGATAGGGGTATATATATATATATATATATATATATATATATATATATATATATATATATATATATATATATATATATATCCTAACTTAATGCTTGCAGTGATCTGAAGAAGTTGTGGAAGAAAATATACCATTTACTGTTGTGGTCAGCGTTAGTGTGTGCTGTGCTGCGCTTTGTAACCTTCAATAAACAAGTTTCTGTAGAAACGGCTATCCAGGGGGTTTCTTCTATTGTTGATGGTGACTGTTGCCATCTTTTCCTCCTTTTACTTTGATTTTGTAGTTATTGGTCCATATACTTTGGAAAACTCCCCAGTTGTTGTTACTGCAAAAGTGAAAAATACAGTGAACATAGTACAGTTGTGTACAATGTCTTACCATAACTGTAAATGCTCAAGTTTGTTCAGAGGTGCAATACCATTTCCCTATCACCTCCTCTCATGTTCCATTTTCAATGAGCTGGGTAAGCGTGGGTACACCAGTCACTATTTCTGTTATCTTACCTCTTTAGTACCCTGACCAGAAGCACTTACCCTTCCCAGGGTTGATCCATGTCCTGGTTTCCATGTACGCAATAATGATTTCCTGTGCAATGATGTATATTAGAGCAAATGCATAAAACAGTATTAAGCCGTGAAGACAGAAAATGAAATTTTAGGCTGGACTTCTGGATGGCTTATGCCTAGAGATCCTTATCTCAAGACCAGTCAGTCCTCTTGCTCCAGACCTCTCCTTTGGAAGAGGAGGAAACAGGGAGAGAAAGAAGTGAAGATAGTGCAAGCATACTTCCCTCATATATCACTGATTCCCAGATATCCAAAGGGAGAGTTTCCACCAGGCCAGGATGGGGGAGAAGTATTAAGTTCTGGAAGTTAGGCCAGCTATTGGGCCTTCAGTGACTGAAGATCCACAATTCATCACTACACCAGTGAATATACTTGAACATCTACAATTATAATAATTTGCTAAACAACTATATTTTCTACTTCTATTGTACAGTCAAGTACCAAAATAGCTTTTAATGTATGTTTATTTGAAATGCATTCCTTTCATATTTCTCCATTTTAGCATTTTAATTGTTACTTTCAAGGTTACCCAAATCACTTCAGCTTACTTTACAGGTCAACTATACTGATAGTCTAGATAAAAACGTACCTACTGTTATTTAGTTCAAGTTGTCCACTTTGGCATCACCATCATCTTCACAGTTGGGACTTCAGCTGTTGAAGGCCTGATGGCCAACCAGACTTCTAGAGCTTAGAATCCTTCCTCCTCCAGACCAGGCAGTCATGCCCACTGCCTTAAGGTAGTTATAGTCTGTCTCTGTATAGTCATGACATCCTTAACGTATATATACAAGTCTCATAGGGTCATTAATTAACACATAGTTTTGCTGACTGTATGAAGACACTTCCGGGATGCATCTGCACAGGTGCCATCACTAAAATTACATGTGTAATGTATTGTTACTTTTCAACACAGGTCAAAGCAATGCACCCTTTATACACTAACCTGCTTTTAATTTATTCTCTGAAACAATCATCTTGTACTCTGCTTTAAATTGCATATCTAAACTAGAAGAGATACCACAGCTGTGCCTCTTATGAGTCACACAGAAATTACGTTTTTCCCCATTCTCCCTCCCTGGTACTGCTGTGTTTTTAAACTCAACTGTCTTTCTAGTTGCCTGCCCCTTATATTAATTTGACCACTTATTGCCTTCCCTCTCCCCTTTCATTGGCTGTTCTGAGTAAGCACAAAATTATCATTTTGGGAAATCACTCCCTTTCGACTATTTACATTTATTGGTCATACAACTGTATTCCATAAAAACAGAATACAAACTGCCCACCCCCACCCAATCTATCTTGCTGTTTTAAAATTAATGGCTCCCCACTTATATAGCTAAAGCTTAGTTAACCCTCTTGCATATCTACCTGCATAGTGCACACTGCACCTCTTAGGATACTAACCCATTTTCCATCTTATCTTTAAAATCTGCAACATGTACTCCAAGACCACCAATTATTGGAGAGCACACAGTCTGCCTTTCAGTAGTCATCTTGGAATTAGTGCTTCTGTTTTTGCTCCTGATAAGAGAAGGGGAACAGGGACATTATTTCTTGGAGACTGTTGGTCACCAGAAAGACTAATAACTGATTCATAGGTGCAAACTTGGAATTTGTGCTTATATTTTGCTCCTGGTGAAAGAAGCAGCAGAGGGCATTGATTCCTGACTGTTTCTGTTTGGGCAGTGAGTGTCTATGCTTGATGTTCCTGATTGGTCTGGCTGCTATTCAAGGCATCTAACAGGAAAAGGCTACAATAAGCCTACAGACCCTAGCATCATCTAGGACAACACTGCAAATCATCAGACAGGCTGTGGCCTGCTTCTCATCTTGAGAATAGTGCTAATGTTTTGCTTCTGGTGAGAGAAGAAGGAAAGGAGCATTGTATCCCAGCACTAGTAATAGCCAGGCAGTAGCCATTCATGCGACTCCCCTCTTTTCATCATTCTTGACAAACTAATTCTTTTTTTTCAGTAATTACTGCTTGATTTGTTTCTAATTCTAACTTCAGAACATCTGCCTAAATACATTATCCATAAATCAACAGGGTCTACTTATTAGTTTCCTTCTCAAGTGTTTGCCAGTACCCTGTATAGACACAGACATCTTGAGTGACATTTTTCCTGTAAAAGCATGAATGAAATTTCACCAATACCTAGTTGCACACAGGAAAACTAGTTTGCAGTGACAAGCACTGCCCCCAGAGTTGCAAACCGGATACTCCTGACATTGCTTTATATTCTCACTCCAACTGTCTAATCAATAAAACAGGGTCTGTTCCCAATGGATATGAGCTTTCTCACTATCTCCATTACTAGCATAGTGGCTATGGGCATCCTAAGGTAATGAAGAAAGTGCCTCATGTTTACTGACAAACAGTTAATTCTCAAACAAACTGATATGGTATATGAAAGATGTATTTGCACAAAGTCACTGCAGGCAAAGCTCTTACAAAAAAAGTACTCCTAATGTCAATAAGGTTGTCAGTAGTACACACACCGCTCCCATCACATACAATACAAAGCAGAAATGTAGGCCACATATTCTGAGTCAATTAAATGCAACCTTCCTAAACTCCTAAGACCTTATAAATGAAGTACACATAACAAACACCCTCAGCAGCCTTGAATGCACTCTTTCCAAACAGCAGCCACATCAACACATAGAGCCACATCTTATGGAGCCTCTACTTCTTAGCCCATAACACAAGCCACCAAACAATCCAACATTCTAGTCATTGGAGATTCCATTGTGAAACACACTGATGTCCCTCTCACCAGGTGGAGTAAGGAGAAAATCACAGTCAGTTGCTTATCAGGGGCTAGAATCTGCCACATTATGAACACCCTCAGGTCATTGGACCACAAATATCAGTATGACTCAGTGACTCAGTCATAGTCCTTGTGGGTGTAAATGGCCTGAGACGTACCTCCCTAGACTATATAAATCATGGAGCTCTTGGAATATGTGTCCCGGATTGGCATATGCCTAGCATTGGGCAGTATTTTACCTTCTCCAAGGGCGATGCCACAATATGAACAAAAGATGACTGACTTTAATAATTGGCTCAATTTCTGGTGTCATTAAAGAGGGTGCAATATTTGTCAGCATGGCAGGAGATAGTCAACAGACCACACTGCTATGCCAGGGATGGTCTGCACCTCTCCCCTCTAGGCTTTCAAATATTATCTAAAACATTGTCTTCCCCCATACTGCTTTTTAGGCAATGCCAAACTGAAAATACTTCTGACATAGCAAATCAAAACCAAGAAAATCTAAAGTTATTAGTGCTCAGTGCTAGCAGTCTAAACAAAAAATTCCACTTCCTACAAGCTCTCTTCACCTTAGAGAATGCTGATATCTTTGTGGTCACTGACACACAGTTTAAAGCTATGGACAGCACACTGGCAGTACAAACTTATGTCTGCCACACATTTAGACCCGCTACTACACTGACAGGGAATAAAGGTGGAGGCGTCTTGATTTACATCAAAAATAAATATACCCAAAGGCTGATCAACCAGGACAATGCACTTGAGCTTCTCCATGTTCAAATCACCATACACAAAATCCAATACCACTTCCTTGCAAGCTATAGGTTCCCCTATGTGAATCAGGAAACCATACCATGGATTTAAACTTATTGGAAACACTCATCATCCAACTTGATACCATATTTATGGGTGAGTTTAATTACCCCACTATTAACTGGGAATCCTACATAACACCAAACGTAAAGGTGCAGAGATTCCTGGATTTTGTAAACACAAATTCCCTGCACCATATTGTCAATGCACCAACCAGGGGTGCAACCATATTCGATCTGGTTCACACTAATATGGGAGAGTGCTGCACACCCCCTAGTGTAATGTCTTCCCTAGTAAAGTCAGACCACAAAATGGTCTCTTTTGAAGTAAACATAAAACCTGGAACCCCATTTAACCCTGAAATATTTAGGAATTACTCTAAGATTAACTTCCTACTATTAAGGCATAACCTGGCAAATTTCATGCCCTCATAAGCCCTGAGAATACTGCCTGTGCAAAAATATTCTCTGAAACCCTATATAAGTTTATTAATAGCTGCACAGAGGTAGCTGTACCAACCAAGAAGAAGTACAGGACTAACTCAAAAACATGCCACACTGGTGGAATCACAAAATCAATAGGTTGTATAACATAAAGAAGAAAATCATGGCAAAAATCAGAAGTTGCAGCACCCAGCAGGATAAATGCACTCTCAAACTAAACAAACAACTCAGAGGACAAATAAAGTCTATTAAAGCCAAATTCAAGGTAAAGTTGGCCTCCCCAGGCCAAGGACAACCACAAGGCATTTTTAGCTATGTCTACAACCTCAAAGGCAATACACAATTGTGTGCAGAGCTCACTGAAAATGGAGGCACCTATACCGAGCCGGAAGATATAACAAACCTACTGGCCAACAAATTCAGCTCCAACTTTACCCCCCTCCCAACCTTCCCTCAGGAAATACCATCAAATATAACTCCCCCTGCTGTCACCAAGGAACAGGTCCTTAATCCTCTCTATAAGGCCAAGAACACTCCATCAATGGGCCCAGACAATATCCCACAATGCCTTCCAAATATCATGTAACATGACCTATCAGAGCCTTTGCAATTGCTATTTAACTGTAGCCTCCAAAAAGGCTTTGTGTCTCATGAGTAGAGAACAGCAACAGTCATCTCTCTGCACTAAGGTGGGCCATCTACAGACCTTGGAAACTATAGACCAATAAGTCTCACTAGTCTCATATACAAAGCCATGGAAAGAATTATCATGGAAATGACTAATGATCTTACAGTAAACCTTCAGACACTGGACCCAACCCAATTTTGTTTCATCTAGTTCAGGTCATGCCTACTCACCCTGGTGGATTTCTTTGAGAAGGTCACCAAAACAATGGATGAGGGCAAAATGGTTCACACTGCCTATCTTGACCTGGCCAAGGCAACTGACACAACACCCAATTCGGAGATTGCTGACAAACTCAAGAGGTTACGTTAAAAACCCTTATCTCACTCAGAGAATAGCCAACTGGCTCACAGACAGGAAACAGAAAGTTAGAATTAGGGACTCCACCTCTACAAAGAGGCCAATTATAAGTGGAGTCCCTCAAGGATCGGTCCTGGGACCACTCCTTTTTTGCATTCACTTCTTTGAAGTTAAGCCCAATGTTGATGGCCTCTGGCTGACTAAATTTGCAGATGATTGCAAATTAGGAGCTGTCACTGAATCCTGTACTGACACAAATGTTCTCCAGGAAGGCTTGACACAGACAAATAACTGGTGTCAGAGCCATGGGCAAAACCTAAATGCCAAGAAATGCATAGTAGTATCCTTTGGGGAGTCATCCAGATCCACCCCTTGTAACTATCATATTGGCAACATACCCCTTAAAGTTGACCCAGTAGTCAGGGACTTAGGGATACAGACAGTGGTCTGGCTTTTGACTATCATGAGTGTACAGAAAATCAGTCCATGTTGTGCAACTTGTAAACAAAGGTACGGTATCTAAGTCCAAGGAAGTCATTGTTCCACTGTATTCGGCATTCATCATTCCTATCATTGAGTACATTTCCTCCTTTGGTATACACCTAAAAAGGCATATCCAACAGCTATAGTGTCCACAGAGGTTCCTCACTAAAATAATACAGTACGTAAATAACATGTCCTATGCAGACTACCTCAAGGCATTATCCCTGTATTCTGTCTCCTACATGCTATTGAGGGAAGATCTATGCCTAACAGGGTCTATATTAGAACATCGAGGTTTAAAACCTTCGAATGTTCTAATATCGAACCCTACTGAGCGAAAGCTGAAAATATCGAAGGAACAGAAACCAGAATTCTTTCCTAGGGAAAGAATTTGGCTGTCTGTTTCTGTTGCTTCGGTATTTTCAGTGCTGTTGTGGAAAGTTACGGGTCGGGATCAGGTAAGTGTGCAATTGTATCCATGTGAGGGTTAGGGTGGGTTAGGTGAATTAGGGTTAGGGCGGGTTAGGTATGTGTGCGATTGTGCGGACGTAAGGGTTAGGGCGGGTTAGGTGAGTTAGGGTTAGGGAGCGGGTGAGGTGAGTGTGCGATAATGACGGACCTTAGGGTTAGGGTTTGGGTTAAGGTAAGTGGATAGTTAGTGGTGTGTGTATAGTTTATTGTAGGGTTAGTTGTAAGATTTTAGGTGTATGTGTGTGGATTGCTGTTTGTATGGTGTGCTTGTGTTGTGTGTATGTGTTTTGGAACAGCGATTTTTTTCCCTAGGAAAAAAATCTCTGTTCTGACAGTTTGAGATTGTAAGCTTTCGCTTACATAGGGTCGATTAATCATCGTTCGTTTCTTTCAGCAGTCGGTGATCTAATATAGACCCACCTGCCATACAGGGCATTGTCAGGCCCCACTCTGATGGACCTCCTGCATATCTGATTTGCTAACTTACTTTGAATAAAAACTACTCTCAAGAACCAAGGCATCCAGAGGTTTTTATTTAGCCAACTTTGGCAAAATAACTGAAAAGGTCATTATCAGGCAGGTTTAATATGTTGACCACACAGACATGCTTATTAGGATGGCAGACTCCACTAGGTCTTTACTTGGAATTTTACTTGACATTCTTTTAAAAAAATCCTTATTTGGACAGCAGACTATACTGAGATTTTAACCAGCTTTAAACCTAGCTTTTTAAAAAAGTCCTTATTAGGGCCACTTTAGACCTAAAAGGGCTACAAAATTTCCTTAACATGATGACCTTGGACCAAAACAGACTAAATAAAGCCATTATTAGGCAAAAAAAACAACATTTTGATTGTATCTGCTTTATTTTCTGAAAAAAAAAAACACACAAAAAAAATACTTGTTTTTCCACCTTTCTAAGCTAGTATAGTCCAGTTTTCAGGTTAGGGCTGTGTTACAAGTTTCTGTGTTTGCCCATACCTTACTTGGATAGAAGGAAGTTTCTCTGTTCACCTGTGAGAGATGGGAGCTTAGAGCAGCCTATCCGTCCCTGGAGGAGTGGTTTCAGCCCAGAAATTAGTAGTTTATTGGCCATTTTGGGCTAATTTCTATCTCTTTTATTTCCCTGCTATAAAACCCACATTTGCCGGTTAGATAGGGTATAACTATTCCCGGCTCCACAAAGTCTATTCTTCAATTTTTCCCTTGGAACTAGACAAACTTTCAACTTAAGAACTCAAACCATTCATTTCTCAGCCCGGCACTTGTTCAAAACTCATAGCAAGCACTAATAAACCTTAGCACTAGACCCCCCTATACTTTAGAGAAGGACAAGGCTCTCTATTTGACCTTACCAGTCAATCAGTAAAACAGTTCACAGTATCTATCCAGGCATGTCCAAAGGACAGTTTCAGGTGTACTGTCCAGTCCAACTGGTGAGTCTGGGTATTTTGAAGCAATGTTACAACTGCCTCATGTACACAGACAACCATCTCCTCCTACCACCAAACACTAATACATGCGAGAGATGCAATTATACAGCCAAACTGGAGGCTAAGCTCTCTCAACCCAAGACTGGACCAGACAGTCAAGAGGTGAAGGGAATTACTTGCATCACACCACCAGTCTCACATAGACCTATGAAACCAGCACCGGCAAAAAACACACATAAATACAAGAAAACATACTCGGAGGCTCTAAATAAATATCTGCAAAAGCAACAGAGACCTCCAAAGCAGACATCCAAGCAACCTCCACCCCCCCAACACAAACCATGAAACACATACTTCACAAAACCAGTGTGCCATGCAATCACAGCCCGTAAAGCAAAATAACCCACCAACACACTAGTAATAGGTGACTCTATAGTCAGGCACACTGACGTCCCACTCACTACGCTGAACAAGGAGAAGGTTACTGTTAGCTGCCTGTAGGGTGCCAGGATCCGTCACATAACACAAGCACTCAGGTCACTCCAGAACAAGTACAAATGCAACTCTGTCATTGTCCATGTTGGTGTGAATGACCTGAGCCGTACCTCCCTGGACTACATGAAAAGAGACATGGAGCAGCTCTATGTTCACATAGCCCAGGCGGGTATGGCCCTGACGCTGAGTAGTATCCTGCCCTCACCAAGAATGATACCATGGTATAAAGAAAGAATTATCAATTTCAACAATTGGCTAAGCTTCTGGTGTCATTCAAAGGGGATCCAATGTCTGTCAGCCTGGGATGACATGCTCGACAAGCCACGCTGCTTCGCTAGAGATGGCTTGCACCTGTCACTCTTAGGCTTTCAAATACTGGCCAAGGCTCTTGCCACCTCCATAGTGCCTTTTTTAGGCAAGGCTCAAAGGACAAACCCACCGCCATAAATAGCACAAGTAACAAAAAACTGAGGGTAATGCTACTCAGTGCCAGATGTCTAAACTTCAAAATGCATGCACTCAAGGCACTCCTCAGTATGGAGAAAATCGATATATGTGCGGTAACAGAAACCTGGTTTAAGGCTTCAGGGAGTACTCCAGCACTACCAGGCTACAACTCATACAATACAGTTCGGCCACAAAACCTGGACCAAAATACAAAAGGTGGGGGCATATCCATATTCATCAAGGATACCCACACCTCCAGGTTAGTGGCACAGCACGATGCTTCAGAAATCATCCATGTGCAACTAACAACTGCAAAACTGCAATTCAAATTGCAGCTTGCTACAGATCACCCACCATGTCCCAGGAGCCCCATTCCGCATTTCTGGAAACACTGGAAAACATAAAGGTCCTACCAAACACCATGATATTGGGTAATTTCAATTACCCAAACATTAACTTGGAGAACTACTCAAGTACTAACTCCCTTGCCCAACATTTCCTACAATTTATAAACTCAAATGCCCTGGATCAACTGGTCAACACCCCCACCAGAGGTGACAACATATTGGACCTGGTCATCACCAACATGGGTGACTGGTGTTCCACACCAGAGGCCAACCCCACGCTGGTTAGATCTGACCATAAACTAATCACTCTTGATATTCACATTCTGCCCGCATCCTCCATCAAAGAAACCACCATGAAAAACTTTTAAAAGCAAACCACATTACTTAAGACCAAGGTGAAAAGTTTCAAAGCCCCCATGCCAAAGGATAACCCTGTCCAAGCTGCAAAATCCTTTACTAATGCACTCTACTGGCGCCTACAAGAATGCATGGATCATGCTATCCCAAGCAAAACTAAGACTCATTCCTCCATGAAAAGGAAACCAGTCTGGTGGACCCCTGCCATAAACAAGCTATATAATAGAAGGAGGAAACTAGTACAGAAAAGAGTAAAATCCCAAGAAGGGAAGACATCCTGATCAGTATCAGCAAGAAACTACGATCCCTCATAAAATCATCCAAGGCTAGCTTTGAAAGAAAAAGTGCCAAGGACTCCAAAGATACCCACAAGGCATTCTTTAGCTATGTCAAGAATCTAAGTGGCAATTCTCAGATCTGCTCAGAGTTAGTGCAGAATGGCACAAAATACACTGAACCAACAGATATCACCAACATCATGGCAGAAAAGTTCAGTGAAAACGTCATCCCCCTCTCACCCCCAAAAGGGCCCATAACCATACCAAAAGAATGTAGTGTCCCTGAAGTCACAGACACTCAGGTTAAAACAGCCCTCTCCAAAGCCAAAAACACAGCATCAATGGGACCGGATGGTGTCCCAGGCTGCATCCTACATGAGCTCAAAGATGAATTAACCCCTCACCTAAACACACTGTTCAAACTCAGCCTCTCCACAGACTATGTACCCATAGAGTGGCACACAGCAATGGTTATTCCACTCCACAAAGGTGGAGCCACAAAAAGCCCTGGAAACTATCACCCTATAAGCCAGACTAGCTTGATCTGCAAGGCTATGGAGCACACCATCATGGATCTCATAAACAGAGACATTGGGAACCTCCAAAAACTGGACCCTACCCAGTTCGGCTTTGTTAAGGGCAGATCATGCCTCCTAAACCTGGTGTACTTCTTTGAGACAGTTACCAAGGCTATAGACGAGGGAAAGGTGGTCCACACAGCCTACCTAGACCTTGCAAAGGCCTTCAACACCATTCCCCATTCAGGTATTATAGACAAGCTCACCAGCCTGAACATAAACCCCTACGTCACGAGATGGGTTGCCAACTGGCTCACGGACAGAACCCACATGGTAAGAGTTGTGGGAGCTAGGTCTGACTCTAAACTGGTTACAAGTGGTGTTCCCCTGGGCTCAGTCCTAGGACCCCTTCTGTTTAGCATATACTTCTCAGAGGTACAGGCAAGCACAGAAGGACTATGGCTGACCAAGTTCGCAGACAACTGCAAACTAGGGGCTATAATTGACTCTCTGGTGGACACAAACATCCTCCAAAAGGGTCTCACTGAGACAGATACTTGGTGTCAAAACCATGGCCTCAAGCTAAATGCCAAAAAGTGCATAGTCATCCCCTTTGGAAAAAAACAAAGTACCCACAAACTACCACATAGGTGCTAGCCCCTAAATACGGAAGATGTAATAAGGGATCTGGGGACCCAAGTAGATAGTAACCTCTCCTTTGATAATCACATTGCCAAAGTAGTTAGAAAATCCTTCTATGTGGCCCACCTAATCACAAAAGGGTTTGCATCCAGATCAAAAGAGGTCATTGTGGCCCTCTATGCATCACTCATCAGACCCATCATAGAGTACAATGCCCCATTTGGGATGTACCTTACAAGACACCTGCAACAGCTGGAAAGACCACAGAAGTACCTCACCAAGAGGATCACTGGCCTCAAACAGATGCCCTATGCAGCTCAACTGAAGAAACTCCAGCTGTACTCTATTGCATACTGCCTACTCAGAGGTGATCTCTGCCTGACATACAAAGCCATGTCCAACCCAAAAGTGATGGACATGCTCCACCTAAAGAAAACCTTATTCCCTCGAGCCACACGCTCTAGGGATCTAAACCTCACCACAACAATAAATAGGACATGCTGGATGGATAGATTCTAATCCCAGAGACTTCCCATGCTCTGGAACAATTAGGCAGAGCTCCTCACTAATCCTCTTCAAGAGAAACCTTGACGAGTCGATGGGAAACAGAAAGTTTACCCCGGAGATTACTTCAATGGCTCTGTTGGATAGAAGCACACGGAACTAATCTAAGGGGGCAGCGAAAGCCAATACATTCCGGCTAGGCTTATAAATGCCTTCGGGCAGATAGCCTAGTACCTACCTATGAACCTATTTAGAATGCATGCTGTTCCTATAAGGTCAGTTCACTGAGATTCTTCTATTTTACTGAGATTTTAACTTTTTGGAAAACATCCTTTTTAGGACAGTCCTGAAGCAGAAAAATACTTAATTAAGCAAAAAAAACTGAAAAACTTCCTATTTAGGGTGGAGAACTGCTTGCTGAACCCCAAGTTAGCCACAGTCCCTCTTCAGTGGAGACTGGACCCCTCCTAGATTGCTTTCAATAAACCAGGAAAATGGTCAGCACATGCAAGTGGCAGGTGAACCACTTCTGAAAAATGTTATCTCTCAGAAGTCTGGGATGCTGCTTATCCTCTAATTCCTAGTTCTAATTATGCTTGGACAGACACCAAAGGCTGCAGGTTAGACTCTTTTACTGACCTCCTTATGAGGAGCTATCAACTACTGCCGTTTACCCAGTAGTTCATAGGTTCATAGGTTGGTACTAGGCTATCGGCCCTAGGGCTTATACAAGCCCAGCCATAATAATTCCTTGGCTATTTCTTCCCACAAGATTAAGTAATGGGTGAGAAATGTCAGTGGGTGGCTAGGATGAACCGCTGGCATATAAGGTGGTACATTATCTTTTGCTTCTCTCTCAGGTAATTGCTGCCATTGCAGCAGTGCGGGTGTTGTTTTTTTTTCTTTGTTTGTTTGTTTGCTTGTTTGTGGCTACAAGTACATTTGGAAAACTTGCTTTTAAACATCAAAAATTATGCTCCATGATCCTCTGGAGAGCTGCTTCTTAAATCTGAGACCACATACAATAAATAGTCATAGAATTAAACAAATGTCAGTGCTTTTATCTTTTTATCTTTCTCTTTAGTACCTTCCACCTCTGTAAAATATTAGGCCATTTGCGTATAAATGTAACTACTGTTTGTGTAGAAATGCAAATAGAAATGTAACTACTCTGTGTTTAACTGGAACTTAGTATAATGCAATGTAAGCAAATGGAGCTTTTCTCCCTGGGCTTCCACTAAAAGTAGGTATCACCCAGTTGGACTTTCCCAGTAAACAAAGACAAATAAATAAATAATTATATTAATTATCAGGAATATCTGTTGGGGCACAAATATTCATAATGAGATGTGGGAGCTTCACCACCCACATTACACACACAAAAAAAATGAAACATGATCATGGATTTTCTTCTTAAACGTGTTTCATTTTTTTCTTTACAAACACTGGTATTGGTATACCAGGATTCATTAAGATCATGCCAGTGACAATGTGTAGGATTCAGAAACTCTTGTTTGTGGGTATAATTGTTTGGCAATACCACCGTCTTCAAAAAAATGAAATTCATCACTGTTCTTCAGTGAAGACTGTATATATTCTCATTCCCTCTAGGCTGGCCATTGAAACAGTATACCTAAAGTACAAAACTGCTAGGAAAACACGCAAACAAGAATCACTGTAGCTGGTCTGTGAAGCTACAACGTGCTATATAGGCCAGTAACATTTAGTTTAAATACGTACTGTTTAATAACACATCTTACAATATTATAATCAGCCTAGCAATGCATAATCAATTCTACGATTGTTGTATGTGGTGTATTTACAGGAAAATTAAAGAAATATTTAAATACAATAAACCTCCTGACTGCAGCAATCTCCAAGATAAATGATTGCACTGGCTCTGTTTTTTGAAAGTACACCCCTTTTAAATCTGTAGAGAAAACATTTTGGATAGCTTCATTTAAACACATCTGAGGAATTGTTAGATCATACAACACCAATGGGAGACTGACATGCATCATGGTGTTTTGGATGATGTGTGCAGGACACCTGATGTTTAAACTGGACCTTTATGAACTTGCTGCCGTATGTACTCCACATATTGATTGTCCCTCAGATGTAGAGGAACTGTTAGCAAGCAGATGGATTAGTTAGAGAATATATATAATGGAGTATAAAAAAAGTTGGTTCACATTCATGTAACTTTTCATGTGAAATAAAAACGTACTTTTTGTATGGTTGCGTGTGTGTGTGTGTGTGTGTGTGTGTGTGTGTGTGTGTGTGTGTGTGTGTGTGTGTGCTTGTCTGTGTGTCTGTGTATGTATCTGTGTGGTGTATGTGACTGTGTGCTTGTGTGTGTGTGTGTGTGTGTGTGTGTGTGTGTGTGTGTGTGTGTGTGTGTGTGTGTGTGTGTGTGTGTGTGTGTGTGTATCTGTGTAGTGTGTGACAGTGTGTGTGTGGGGGGGGGTTGTCATAAGCAATGAATCAGTTGTTATTCAACATAATTCTTATTTTCTGTCATTCTTCATAAGCTAGATCTGTTAGTGCATGACTTTAATTTTAATTCTGATAGTTATATATATATAGAAAATCGTCTTTTTCATCATAATCTTACCTTTTTCTCCTGCATGCGAGATCTTGGTAATGTCTATAAAGTGAGTTCCTACTGGTACACCAGTGGTGTTTTCAAAATCTTTAATCTGGATCTTCATTCTTCGGCAGAGAGTTGGAAATAGTTCAGTGAAAACAATCTTCTCATTCCAAATGGGGTCTGTACAGTTTTTAATCACACTGCTTCTCATCTGTTGTAAACAAGAGGCATCAGGGAGTAACATGGGTAGTGTAAAGATGCTTCACCAAGAAATCAACTAGTTACGTTGTCTACAATTTATAAAAGACCTTTGTACTTTTACTGTTAGTTTTACCCATTCATGTAGTGATACTTGGATGCACACTGCCCGGTCCAGCCATTTATTATAGGTGCATGACTAGTTTTCAAGGTCACAAGGTCACATCAGTGTGGGGCAGAGTATCGTTTTTCTACTTAGCCCACAGTCCCTTTTGCCCAGTATTTGAGGGGATTGTGACAGTGATCGTCCACATGCACACACCACTTACATTTCTACTTTTACATTTTTTTTCACAATGCACAGGATATATATGACAGAGAACCCAAAAATTATTTTCCCTTAAAAAGATGTGTTACATCAACCAATGACCCCATTTCCAATCAGCTCTCCCATGTCAGGGTCACCACCAACCACAGGTCACTAGTTATATGACAGGCAACACTACAGCATTTTCATTTTAATATATTTAAACTACATTTAATTCATCATTTCATTTAACATTGTGTCTTTGGAATGTGGAAAGAAACTGTAGACCCTAGGAAACCACATGAGCACACAAGGAGGATTTTCAGACATTTGTTGTGTGCAAAAGAAGCAGGAATAAGCATTTCTTCCTGATGAGCTAACAAAGATGCACCTCCCTGGGTGCCACCATTTTTTTTTTTATAAGGCATCCCAGTCATGAACTGAACTAGAGATACAAATACTATACAGCCACAATGTTTACTGCTACACTGCTATTTTAACATAATTTTCTGCTGACAAAAGTTCTGATCCAGAAAGAAACCACAATGATAAAGTGTTGTCTAAGGTAACAGGATAGCCCAAAGAGCATGACTTATTGTACCTGTTGTAAGTGTTTGACTCATCTAAAATCTCTGACCATATCTGAATTTCTATGTAACTTACACTGTTGTTATGTTCAGTTGTGAATACTGATACAAAATGTGCAAGTAATCTTTAAGTGACACTCTGGAGGTTTTTTCCCAAGCCACCACTGAAAATGGGTTTTTATCCACTCAGACCATACTAGCAAATAAACAAATATGTAAATAAACAGACAGACAAGACTGACCGTCTCTCAGTCAAGGAATTCCATTGTTTGATTCCTATTTAATTCTATGTTATGTAACAAAATGTTAGGCGCCTTCCAGGAGGAAATCTGAGAACTGTAAAAATGAAGTGCCTGGTTTATAGTTTTAGAGGGTGTTGCCCATATATAGACAAACAGATTGAATATTTAATAGAAAACAAGACTGGATTTCAAATGGTCCATTATTGTACCATCACAAGTACATATACAACACTGAGGCTCATATACTGTCAGTGTCATGGTTACATATTCACATTTATTTTATAGTCCCATTCATGGGCATTTGTTATTGAGATTGAAATGCACTGTAAATGGCCAGAGGCTATTCACATGCAGCCAACAACTTCCAAAAAGGCCATTAAAATATTACAGACAATGTTTGCAATTGATAGTATAGGAAGGGTAGGACAAAAGGGGCAGCCCCCCCAGGTGCCAGACTGGAGAGAAACATTGCAAAAACCCCACCCAAATAACCTTCTTAAACATAAAATCAGTAGGACTGGAGGGAGCCTGGGAACAACTCCTGAATGGCAGTAGGTCCAGATTCACTAGGCCATGGCCTATACCATGGCTAGCAAAGGTGCTTCCAAATCACAGACCCAGTACAATTATGTCCTGGGGATGCAGCATGATGACAGTCATGGTTCAATCATGAGCTTTGCTCAACAATAAGGCATAAATGATGGTTTGAGAGTTGGGGTGAATGGCAGTCCTGGTCAAAGAGTAGCTTATTCTAAATGCTCATTGTTTAGTATACCACATAGAAATCTTACAATGCATTTTATCTGCTAATTGAAACTTCTGCTGCATCAAAATACCTCACTGTGCTCTTTCAAAAGTAAGCAGCTTGTGCAATGCAGTCTGATATGTAACTTGTAGCACCTTTACATCCTCTTAATGTGAAAAAGCTGTATGCTTTTTTGTAGGCAAGGTTGTTAAGATCAGACATCCTTTCAAAGTACACTGGTGACATGTTACAAAGAGTGCACTTTAGAGCTAGCTGAGTGTTGCTGGGCTGTGTTTAGATATGTTGGCTACTATTCCTCTATTTCTGTTCTTTTTATTAGCTATACACTTCCCCTGTTCCACCGTCTCCGTTCTCTGCATTACATACTGTTTATATATTTATTCTGTCTGCTATGCCTATGTAAAATTTTTCAACTGCCTCTTCCTATCAGGATTAGTCAGCCTAATACATAAGAGTCATGCTAATATCATACTTCAGTTTATATATATTTAGACAAAGGGCTGCATTCAATAAAAAGCCTGCATTTATCTTTTAATGATGAAACCTAATAAACAATTTTACATGAGTAATACATATTGAGTCTTGCCTGTGTCATTTGCATGTTGCTCACCTCTGCACAAACACGGTGTAATGCCACAGACAATAAGCAGACATTGTCAAATTCAGAAAAGGTACACTGTTATATCTTTTGCTTTCTATCACGCAAACATGCTAGGATAGTTGCATGGGGGTCAGCACACTTCCACAACACCTGCAGTTCCATAACACCTGCAGACAATAGTCAGACATTAACAATTTCAAAAAGACACATTGTTACATCTTGTGCTTTCCATCGCGCAAACACGCAAAGCGGCATTGAGTGGTGATCAACATGCTTTCAGATCACCTGCAGACTTGTCACTTTATAAAAAGATAAATTGTAGCACATGTGGTCTTTCATTGTTTAAACACGCTAACTCACATTGCGTGACAGTCAGCACTCATTTACAGTACTGACTGTAATGATTACACCTGCGGCCTTGCTCTACCTGTGGCAACAGATGTAAGTCAATGGCCAAGATACAAGTGAGTCAGAGTTTTAATCCGGTAAAGTTTTTTTTAATGCTGATCCACTGTAATTAAGATAAAAATGAACAATATAAAAATAATTATACATTAAAATAACTATGTATAGCAGGTAGATCGAGCGTACACATGCTAGCATATTTATCATATGTTTAACTGTGGGTATCAGTACATTTATGGTTCTACAGTTATAAAATGCATTTTCTGAACTTTCGGGTCACACACATACATGGTGAACCACTCAGCTCTAATGTTTATATATAACTAATGAGTATGTCTGACAAACAGGTTCACAGTGGCAATGAGCACTCAGGACAGTAATGACTGTAAAAAATACACCTATTGCCCAGCCTTCCCTGTAGTACCTGGTGTAAGTTCATAGCCATAATACAAGTGAGCCAAGGTTCTAATCTAACATACTCCAAATGTTATTAATGCTGTTCCACTCAATTTTTAAAAATAAAGACCAATATAAAGATAATTATACATAATAACGATGTCATAATAATTATATTTGTGACTGAGGGTATAATGACAATTATGTTTCTGTACTTAAAAGTGTCTTTTCTGCACTGGGAAGGGCTTCACACTTCAATGATAATAATATACACATGAATGTATAAACCAGGACCTTCTCAAGGTCACACACATAAATAGTTAACCACTGACTCTTTAGTGTGTTTATATAATTAATGAGCATAACTGCCAAATACTTCTTCTGTGCCAAGTAGGTAAAAACACCTATGTGGAAGAAGATATATAGTCTCTTTTACAAAGCTTTGAATCCCACATTGTAAAAATTACTTGTATCAGTGTGTAAAGCCACACATACAAAAAAATGGGTCAGGTCATAACATTTATAGTACCAAATACATGTCTGAAAAACTGAGCCTCGTTACAGGTACAGCAGCATCCAACCAATAAACTAATACCAACTGCCACATTACTCTTCCTAATTCATAAATTGCCTTCCTCTCTGTTTAGTATTGTTGTTCTCCACTTAACGTCATGCAGTCAGGGTTGGCATCGTTGTGCAGGTTTGTGCACTGACCATTAAATGCAATGTCATGAATGACCTGAAAACACTTTAACATTTGCTGCATGACCTGTGTGGACATGGCAGGAGCTAGAAAGGAAGGTGCCCAATTTAGGGCTCAAAGATGTGGTGTAGAGGAGTACATAATTTTCACTGGACTCCTTGTAAAGCACTCCAGCCACAGGTTATTGCAGGTGGACTATACTGGGTCTCAGTATAAATCAGAGGCTTGAAATAGTCTTACCCAGGCTGTCCCCAGTGTGACTGCATACTACAAACTGGAGAGCAATGCAGGCACCACTGCAGCAACCTGAAAAGTTGCAAGTAGGCACAACTCAACCAGTGGCTGGATGAATTTAGGACTGCTGACATGCTATAGTTGTGTAAGTATACAGATAAAGATACTTTAAATAATAGTCAAAGCTGAATATATGCAAGAATGCTACACATAATGCTCTTCTCTTTATCTCTCATCTTTATTTTACAGCTACCCAGGAGATTGCAGTGAGCAGGGAAGCCCATGCTGAATGTTTAGAAAAATTAAGAAAGCAAGGGGTATGTATGCAGCACAAAATAATTCTTACTTTATTAAAAGTATTGCTTTTCTATACATTAATTGCAAATTAAGCATGCATATCTTAACTGTAAAAATCAAGCATGCATACTTCATTTTATAGCTCAAGGAAATTGTAGGAGTCAATTGAAATAGTGCAGTCAGATGTTGTAGGTTCAAATCCCACAGGTAACAAATGCATTGTAAAATAATTAAAAAATTATTAACTTTTAATTTCAACAAAATTGGCGTAAATGCAATGTTGTTAATGTAGTCTGTATTATTTATAAAAGCATATGTGCAATATATTGCAAGGATTACTTGGAATGATTATCAAGCTGTAGTTTTTAAAAAGTTTAATTAATGTAAATGTAAAATTGTATTTATATTGCAATCATTTATTGTATGTGACATGATGGTTCTAATTATATTTAACTTTTTTTGTCTCTTACCACCCCATTTCTTTTTTTATTTTATATGTGTGGTCACAACATTCTGATGTCATCAATTTCTGACAACTGACAAAATGATTTCCAACTCAGAGAGGTAGGCCAGCCAGTGTGGCTCAGCCTGCCACCCCTTCAACTTCTGCAGCACTGATGCCCAGCACATCTGGGTCACAACCTGGCAGTACTGCCTATGCAGCCCCTGCACTACATGGGCCCTCAACATCATGTACCATTACCTGGGCAGCTGATACAGTGGTACTCTCTGGGAGTATTGGTGGGGATGGGACAAATGTTTTCCAGGAGGGGCTGGCACAGATAAACAACTGGTGTCAGAGCCATGGTCTAAAACTAAATGCCAAGAAACGCATTATAGTATCCTTTGGGAACTTATCCATCCCTGGTAACTATCATATTGACAACACACCCCTTAGAGCTGGCCCAGTAGTCAGGGACTTAAGGACACACATAGACAGTAATCTAGCCTTTCACCATCATGTGTCTACAGTAGTTCATAGGTTCATGGGTGTGTACTAGGCTAATGGCCCTGGAGCCTTTACAAGCCTACCCCATAGGATTACCCTGGCATTGTGCCACTCAACCTTAGTTCTCAGTGCCTCTGTCAAGTAGATCCACTGGAGTGATCCCCAGAGTGAATTTTCTATTTGCCACCCACTCATCAAGATGTGTCTTGAAGAGGGCCAGTGAGGTGTTCTGTTTGACATGTGTGGGAAGTGTATTCCATAGCATGGGCAGTCTCTGGGTTATGAACCTGTCCCTCCCGCACGTTCTATTGATTGTGGTAATAAGGTTGATTTCTCTGGAGCATGTGGTGCGGAGGGATTGTGATTTCTTTAGATATAGCATTTCTAACAGAGCTGGGTCAGACATGGCTTTGTAAGTCAAGCAGAGATCGCCTCTAAGTAGGAGATATGATACAGAGAATAGTTGGAGTTTTCTGTGTCTGTCCATATAGGACAAGTGTTTAAGGTCTAGGATCCTCTTTCTGAGGTACTTTTGTGGCCTCTCCAGTTTTTGCAGGTGTCTAGTGAGGTACATGCCAAATGGGGCATTGTATTCGATGATTGACCTAATGAGGGAAGAGTAGAGGGAGACAATGACCTCCTTCTTCCTGGATGCAAAACCCTTAGTAATGAGATGTGCCACATAGAAGGTCTTTCTGACCACAGTGGCAATGTAGTGGTCAAAATAGAGGTTGCTGTCAACCTGTGTTCCCAGATCTCTTATAATGCCTTCTGTGTTCAGTGGACAACCACCGATGTGGTAATTCATGGGAGCTGGATTTTTCCCAAAGGGGATGATGACACATTTTTTGGCATTGAGACACCAATGACACCAGTCATTGGTGTCAGTGAGGCTTTTCTGTAGGCTGTCAACATCACTTGGGGAGTTTATAATGGTTCCCAACTTGCAATTGTCTGCAAACTTCATCAGCCCGTGTCCCCTCATGTTGGCCTGGAATTCTGAGAAGTAGATACCAAACAGGAGAGGACCCAGCACTGATCCCTGTGGGACTCCACTCATGACTGGTCAGCAGTCTGACCTGGAGTCAGCTACTTTCACACTGTGGGTTTTATCTGTGAGCTAGTTTGCAACCCACCTAGTGATATAGGAGTTGATGCCTAGCTTAGTGAGTTTTTCTATGATTCCTAAGTGGGGAATGGTATCAAAGACCTTGGCCAGATCAAGGTAAGCTGTATGAACCACCTTGCCTTCATCCACAGCTCTGGTGACTGACTCAAAGAAGTCGACCAAGTTGAGCAGGCATGATCTACCCTTCACAAAGCCAAACTGTGTGGGATCCAGAGTTTGGACATTCCCTATATCCTTGTTTATTAGGTCCATGATGATGCATTCCATAGCTTTGCATATCAGACTTGTCAGGCTAATGGGGTGATAGTTCCCAGGGTCTGTAGTCACTCCTCCTTTGTGGAGATGATGTGAGGAAATATTTTATTTTGCACAACTTATAAACAAAGGTATGGCATCTAAATCCAAGGAAGTCATTTTTCCACTGTATTCAGCATTAATCAGACCTGTCATTGAGTACAATGCCCCCTTTGATATGTACCTAACAGGGCATATCTAACAAATGGAAAGTCCACAGAGGTTCCCCACTAAAAGAATACAGAGTGTAAGAAAAATGTCCTATGCAGATTGCCTCAAGGCCCTATCTCTGTATTCTGTCTCCTACAGCCTTTTGAGGGGAGTCTATGCTTGGCATACAGGGCATTGTCATACCCCACTCTGATAAAACTCATGCATATCCACAAAACAAGCAGCACCAGAATTACCCATTCTAAAGACTTAAACCTTGCCTGTGCTATAAATAGGGCCTGCTGGAGAGACAGGTATGTATCACAAAGACTACCCCTTCTATGGAACAGGCTCCCCATCCATGTGAAAGAAAGTTCCTCCCTAACCCAATTCAAGTGCAACTCGGACAATTGGATGGGGAACCAGAAATTCATCCATGGTTTGGCACCTATGTCTCTAATGGACACAGGCAACTTATAAATGGCTCATCTCCCAGCCCCCTTATCAAAGAAATCAGAACTTGCCAGAGATTTGGGATGCATGGCTAGGCTTAAAAAGGCCCTTGTGGTTATTAGCCTAATAAACACCTGTGAATCTATGACCCTATGAACCCATGGTGATTTTGTCACCTGCCAAGAGCTGCCAGGCATGGTGAATGAAGTTGTAGAGGGTACCACTGGTGTATGTCTCAGTCATATAGTGAAGATGCTCACTAGAATGCTGCAAAAGCAAAAAAGTCAAGCACTCCAATAGAAAGCTAAGGAAGGGGATTGTGATAACAATTTTAAGGGTGAGTATTAGATTCTAACTGCCCCCATACCTGACAAGCATGGGCCCCTGATATCCCCTCCCTGTCCCCAATCATAGTGTATCCCAACCTTTTGTGTCCCTTAAATCCTTGTCTCTGTCTTCTTTATCATGTTTGTCTGGACCCGTTTCCTCAACTACCCAACTGACATACTGATATCCCTTACTCAACATTCCTCTCTTACAGATATAAAATAAAAAAATAGACAACTATCCCACAAAAAATATTGTCCAATACATAGCTCTCCACTTTGCACGTGTCCTCTCAACACACTTGATTTGGACCAGTTGGCTATACAAGATTGCGTCGTTGTCTCCCATCTTTATTGAGGTGAGAGTCCAAATTCATCCAAAATTCTGTACATGTTCATTTCACACTGTTGAAGAAGTGGATAGCTATGACTCTTTCCTAATTCCCTCCCATACATTCCAATAGTGCTTTCCCTTTGTTCTTCCCCCTGCCTGCCCCCCATTTCACCACTTTCCTATCTACCCCATTTTCACACCGTTAATAGGGTCAAAAAATAGAATCACAACACAGACATGATAGAAATGCCCCCTAATGAAACTCTGCATTTGCGTGGAGTTTGGCATCGCACACCAATGCCAAGTGATGATGAATGGCTCTTCATATCCTATGGCATAATGCATTTACTTCTGAGCATGCTGCTTAAACTCACTGCATTAAAGAAACACACAGTTACAGCAGAGTAAAGGCACTCAAATTACATATGTACTTTAACATTTATTTAGACTGATGAATGTATAACCATGCAAAACTATATGTGTACTGTTGACATACATCAAGTTTGTTTGTATACAGAACTTCACTGCAGTCATTGCCTCTTACATTTGCAGAAATTATCACATTTAAATATATAATGCCATCCTGAAAACATGTGTAAAAAATTAGATTGAGCTGGATTCAAACCGTCTCATTTGTGCTCAAAATATGAAGCCACTGCTGTTACAACTGCTGCCACAGAGCTAGGCAGTAGTGGCTTGCATTGCACTCAGTGCTGACTGCTATGCCTCTCCACTTAGCATGTTTGTGTAGAGGAAGGCAAACCAATAGAACTATTATTATTTTCCCTATTAAGCACAGACCCAAGTTTGCTTGTCAATTAACTTCACACAAAAGGGGAAGGCAATAGTAATAGACCTTAAGGTCATAAAAGTTATGACACAACATTTCTAATATAAACTACATTATGAACACCATAATATCTGTCAGCTCTTTCTACCATACCCTATATGCATAAGTACTTCTCAAGTTCAAGCTGAATTCATTAAATGTGAATCTCACGTGTGCAAACACTTTGCCATCGATTACGCAAACTAGTTGCTCAGCAGTGCGCTATGTAAAGAGCCAATTGGCATGTATTACTATGTATCCTGCCCAATTAGTTTTCATCCCATTATAATCCATGTAAAAACACAAAGGGAAGGTACTTGTTACTGACTGAACACATATTTACTCAGACGCGTGTGTCTTGCAACCATACACTTAAAAATGGATTTGTCAGTAGTAGTTCTTAAATGTCAAATACACTACAAAAATAAATAGCAGAACTGCGTTGTCACATCATTTAAGCTTTATACTTACAATGGATATTCAGATTGTCTTATGCATGTACTAATGTGGACATCAATTTATCACAAATATGAACACACGTACATACACAGTTGCATCCCTGCTGATCAAAAAACATGTGTGTCTTTGTGTGACTGTAAGTGTGTAATGTACAAAAAAAATTGAGAAACAAGTGTATATGTTTCAGTACTGCATCATGCATTCCTAAAAGCTTTTTGCATCTAGTTTGAGACACTGTCTTTTAAAGTACACATGCACATTGGAACCACAACAGAAAGTACAAACCTCACACTTTGCACACCACTCTCATAACAGGATATGTTACCAACATCATATAATGATAATGGCAACATCTATAAAGACCAGTATATCAAGGCAAAAGCATACTTCAGGGATAGTGCAATTATTAACTCTTGTGTTCTGAAGATAGTTACAAAATACTTACATTTGAACTTACTTCAGCAGCTACATTATGTATGTGTCTCTATGTATGTGTAAGTGTGTGTACATAGTCAGAAGGACATGAGTCTGTATCCTATTGTCATCAATCCAATACCATGCAGAACAAATATTTTGACAGTCATACAGCCATTTCATACTGACCTCCCAACATCTTCTCCCAAACATACAATGATGATGTAATCTGCTATAAAACTGTCCAGCAGCAGTGTAAAAGTCAGACTAGTGATGTGGTGCTTGTGTTAAGTAGTGAGTTCTCTAGTCTCTGTAACTAGTTAGATAGGGGTTCTAATCTCACTGCAGTCAATGTGTGTGTGTGTGTGTGTGTGTGTGTGTGTGTGTGTGTGTGTGTGTGTGTGTGTGTGTGTGTGTGTGTGTGTGTGTGTGTGTGTGGTCAAAAGAACATTAGTCTGTATCCTATTATCAGCAGTCCAGTCTCATGCAGAATAAATATCTTGACAGTTGTACATGGCTACACAGCCATTTCATACAGGTCTTACAACATCTACTCCCCAACATACAATGTTGATGTCATCCACTATAAAATTGTCCAGCAGGAATGTAGAAGTCAGACTTGTGATGTGGTGCTTGCATTAAGTACTGAATTATCTAGCTGCTATGATTAGGTAGGCAGATGTTCTAATCTCACTGCAGCCAACTTGTGTGTGCATGGTCAGAAGAGCATCAGTCTGTATCCCAGTGTCAGCAATCCGGTCCCATGCAGAACAAATACTTTGACAGCTGTACATGCCTACACAGCCATTTCATACAGGCCTTCCAATATCTACTCCCAACAAACAGTGTTGATGTCATCCACTATATAATTGTCCAGCAGGAATGTAAAAGTCAGACGTATGATGTGGCACTTGTGTTAAGTACTAAGTTCTCTAGCTTCTATGACTAGGTAGGCAGAAGTTCTAATCTCACTGCAGTCAACTTGTGTGTGCATGGTGAGAAGAGTATCAGTCTGTATCCTACTGTCAGCAATCCACTTCCATGCAGAACAAATATTTAGACAGTTGTGTATGCTTACACAACCAATTCATACAGGCTTCCAAACATCTTCTCCCAAACATACAATGATGATGTCATCTGCTGTAAATTGTTGCCTGACATTATGAAAGACATAGTTGTGCTGTGGTGTGTTCATTTGTACTGTTTTCTGTGGATGGTTAGATAGGGATTCTATTCTCATTGAAGTCAACTGGTGTGTGTGTGTGTGTGTGTGTGTGTGTGTGTGTGTGTGTGTGTGTGTGTGTGTGTGTGTGTGTGTGTGTGTGTGTGTGTGTGTGTGTGTGTGTGTGTGTGTGTGTGTGTGTGTGTGTGTGTGTGTGTGTGTGTGTGTGTGTGTGTTCAGTTAGTTTACATTCTAGAGACCATTTTGGAACAGCATGTGAAATACTCCTGCCACCATCTTCTCACCGGACACCGCTGATGTCATCAGATATAAAACGTCTCACACTATAAAAGCCAGACTTGTGCTGTGGTGCTTGCATTAAGTACTGTATTCTGTAGATTACTAGGGAGGGGTTCTAGTTTCACTGCGGTCAACTGGTGTGTGTTTGAGTTCATATAGTTCATATTCTAGCAAACTTTTTAGAACAGCATGTGAAACACTCCTACTACCATCTTCCTCTCACCAGATACTGCTGATATCATCAGCTATAAAATGTTTTCTGACACTATGAAAACCAGCCTTTTGCCATGGCACTTGCTTTAAGTACTATGTTCTGTAAAAAATTAGGTAGGGGTTCTAGTCTCACTGCAGTCAACTGGTGTGTGTGTGTGTGTGTGTGTGTGTGTGTGTGTGTGTGTGTGTGTGTGTGTGTGTGTGTGTGTGTGTGTGTGTGTGTGTGTGTGTGTGCATTCAGCAATCAATATGGTAACAATTTTAGAATGGCTTATGAGTCTACTGTACAAAGTGCACTCTGACAGTATTCAAGTCCAACTTGTGGTGTAGCAGTAATGTTAAGTACTGTGTTCTCCAGCTTCTGTAACTAAATATTTAGGGGTTTTAATCTGACAGCAGGCAACTTGGGTGTGTATACATTCAAATAATAATTTTGAGACAATTTTATACCAAGATTTGAACCCACACCCATGTCAGAAACTCCCCCAGCATGTTCTTTTCAGCAAACAATGATGCCATCATGCATCACAAGAGTGCAACATGACAGTGTTAAAGTCAGACATATGTGGTGGTGCTAGTGTTACACTGTATGGAATTCAGCTTCAATGCCTATACAGGTATAATGTTCAAATCAGACCCAGTCTGTTGCTGTGTGTGGCTGATGGTTAGTTACAGTCATTGCATGATCTTTTGAACTGCTTTTCATTTCACTACCACTTAGAGGAACCTTTAGCATTGCCCCATGCATTCAATGTTCCCTTTTTTCCTTTGGCCACATGATATCTTTCCTGCAGAGGAGTGGAGGATGTCCTCATGTCAAAGATGCATACACACATCATGAAGCAAAGTCCTTCCATGAGCCTCTGCAAGACATCTCCAGACCACTGTGATTGCTGATTCTGTCATCGGGTGGGCCACATGTCACATATGGAGAGAGGTGGTATACAATGCATTCAAACAAATGCACACATATCCACTATAGTCTTACTATCTTCCATCATATAGCAATAGGGAGTTTGGTTTAAATGGTATAATAATGGCTAGGATTTTATGTAATGTTGGCCCTTAGCTTAGTAATGTCCTATGACCCTATGAAATTTCAAGTCAATGTTTCTGTCATCAACATGTGGTATGTTAAGGTGTGGATGTACAGTAGGCCTACAGGAGGGTATTACAATCTGTGATGTGAGGTAATGTATTGATGGTTGCTGCTGACATTTGATTACATGTTCCTTCCATAACAACTGTAGTAATATGCCTCCTAAGAACTACTGACATGGGATGATACTATTTATATTGTTACCTTAGTAAGTCATTTTTGTTTTGTGGAGCACACCAACATTCTATGCAGTTTTCATTCAACCATCACAGTGACACTTGCAGTATGGCACATGTGTGCATGTGTATACCTACCACCATTAATTGCTCTATGACATAAATCAGTATAAATTATACTGATTACATGGCCACATAAGTCTTGTTTCATCCACATGTTGCAATGCTGTGATATAAACAAAAATATTACACGTTTTGATTCAATTGCAACCTTTTGGAATTCATTGCTTGTGCAACTGAACAGCTATTCCCAATGATTATTGAGGTGGTCACTTGCACCATTGTGTGACTATCAGCATTTGTGTCAGTAACTGTTCTGTATGTGCCATAAGCAACTCACTGTTAATGTGACCTTATATGGTATCAGACCACTCAAACACAACTTTCCAATGAAAAACATATAGCCACATGTTAGGCAATTGATGTATTTACGTGACATTGGTAGAGTTGTATGACTGTGTGAACAGTATCACTGCATGGCATGTGATGCATAGCCAAGGTTGTATTTGGAGGTGTCACAAATCATTTATTTAAATATGTGTGCAATATTAAGGAGAGTACACAACTAAGAGTGGAGCTGTTTGTGAATACCACAAGCTGTACTTAACCGAAGATAATAGACAATCTGCTAGCTGACAGTTTGTATCACACTTCACCCCATCCCCCGCCCCCACTGACCATCATACAAAGTATACATGCAAACATTACTCAGTTTATTTTCTCAGGAGAGCAGCTCATCTGTGCACTCTCTAAGGCTAATAACACAGGATCAGTGGGCCCTGATATCATCCCAGGTTGCCCATACCATGGCTTAAAACCTGACTTAGCAGACACAGTTGGATCCCTCCTTAAACACAGCCTTTAGACAGTCTGTGTTCCGGCAGAAGGGTGTACAGCAACAGTGATCCATATAAACAAGGGGGGACTATCACCTGTTGTGAGGAATTATGCACCCATAATCCTGACTCCCCTAATCTGTGAGGCAGACCAATGACTCATCATGGACCTTATAAAAAAGGACACAGGTAATGTCACAACAGTGTATGAAACCCATTTTTGATTTGTTAATGCTACATCATGTCTGTTAAATCTGGTTGACATCTTCAAGAAGATCACCATGGGCATGCATTAGAAAAAGAGTGTCACCCCACATAACTTGACCTGACCAAGGGATATGACACAATCCACACTCAGGTATTACAGAGAAACTGTCTCAAGTGGGTATAAACACCTATATAACCAAGTAGTTAGAAAAATGGATCACACACAGGACATATAATGTTGAAGTTTGTGAAGTTACCACTAGCTAGAGTACAGTGACCTGGGCCATACCTCAGGGTTCTGCACTAGGCCCTTTCCTGTTCAGTATTTTTAAGTCTCAGAAGTCAGCACAAACCTAACCAGCTGTGTGGGATGTCTACAAATTGCAGACAATCATTGAATCCAAGACGATTATTATGGACATACTGCAGAAAGTATTAACACACAAAACTGATTGTTGCCAGAGTCATGGAGAACCAGTAGATGAACAAAAAGCATGATTGTTTCCTTTTGAAAGCAAATGCACAAGCTTATTACAATATAGACAGCACAGTCCTATGAGTAGACCCAGTGGTACGTGATCTAGGTACTCAGGTAGACAGTAATTGGAACTTCCACCAGCACATGACCACAATGGTGACAAATCCCTTGTATGTAGTACAACTACTGAGTATGGGCAGGCCATCCACATCAAAGGACATTATAGTCCCATTGTTCTCAGCCCTCATCATACCAATAATTGAGTACAATGTACCCTTTTGCATGTATCTCACCACACATCTTCCAGGGTTGATTTACGTAAGTGTATCAGTTTTGCCATACTGAGCTTCCACACATCTTTTTGGCCATATATAAGTATTCTTTCTGATGCATAACCATTAGGAGTTGACAGTGCAGACTTCTCTTTAAGGTGCTCAACATTCTACAAAATGTATCTGTGATAAATCTTCCTGTGATGGCCCCCGTAAATACACAGCTCAGTGACAACATTGATGGCATGGGTTACATTTTTGCAAGCATGTATTGTAGCATATTTCTGTCATGTAAACCTCTTAACTAGTCAGGATTGCTCATAATTTAAACTACAGGTGCAACAGTGTCCAGTTTAGCACCTCCCAAAAGTTGTCATTTTTGAGGAAGGTGTGCTTGATTCCCCTTATAGATTACCGACAAATCATTGCAGTTGTACAAGTGTGTTCATGCAGGACATGTATAATAACTCACAATCACATATTTTATGTCAGTGTCACAGGTTAATGGTGGTATTATTCTGATATTGTTCATGATTGTGCGTGCTTCTATCTACTGTTGTCCATGAGTCTGTTGCTATTTGTCCCAAGTGGTCGAGACCTATGATGACATTACAGTCATATTCAAGCAACTCATTTTGCACATCTTCACAATATGCACATACCCCCTATTGTATATACAGTCACTGCAAAATGTCCTCTCCAGTGATCATGTCAGGGTATTTATATCACAACCAATCATCTCCATTGCTATGTGACCTTGTGGGACATTCACATAATATACAATAACTCTGTGATGATATGAAAATACCCACACAGGGGAGGTGTAAACAGGAGTACATACTATATTACATACATATGTGATTACTGTTCATGCTACAACTGTATTGTCTTTGGGGTGTACGTTCATTGACATGCCCTCATCTGGTGTAAATTACCATGTTTTATTTGTCCTCTTCCCGTATACTGCAGTGGTGGTGCTGCGGTAGTGTTGTCGCCTCATAGCAAGACATTGTCCCGTTCGATTCTCAGCTAGAGCGTCTTCTGTGTGGAGGCATACGTGAATGGGGCATGCCTTCGTTGAAGGTTGTGTGTCAGGGCTGGTAACCCAGTACGTAAAAATCAACTACCAATCATTAGCGGACCGGAGTTCCGCTGTGGCGACCCCTAACTGGGAAAAGCTGAAAGACACAAACAAACAAACTTGTCCTCTTCCCCTTTCTTCATTCCTACCATTCATGTCTGTGGTCCTTTTCAATACACACACACTTCCCCAGACTAAGGTATTAAAAATGGCAGTCTATGCACCCTTATTGAACATCAGCAAAACTTTTATTTCAGTATGGCAAAAACATGCTTGTACTGTACTTTGCACTGAGTACACTTTTCTGTAATGTGTTGGTACTACATTCATTGCCTTAAACTTAGCCTCGGTAGTCATTGTGGTTGTCTGCACAATCTCACAGAACAAGTTTGCTCTTAGGTAAACTTGTCTGCATGTCTGAATGTGTTTGTGCTTATTTACACAGTTTCCTGGTTGACAACACTGTTGTTAGCAATGAAACCTTCCTTGTATTCATGTAAGAGCGATGCACAGCATGCATATGCAATTAGCACTGCTGCTCATTGCACCAACATGTAAATTCCATGGAGGCTTCACACTAAGCCTACATGGAGTTTAATGAATCCCAGGGGAAAGGTGCTACTAAAACTCATACATATTGTAATTTAACCTGTATCAAATTTCTAATGACTTTCTCTTATATATTTTTTTTATTTTTTTATTGCATCTGTAACAAACCCTATACTTGTACCTAATTGTAGAGTTTTTCTACCCAGGCCCCAACTGAAAAGGGGTATAACAGTCATTCCTCAAAATCAAATGCAAAATAAGTCAAATGTAAAATAAATAAATGATAAATGCAGTTTTAAAAATGTTGTTCTAGTTTGCATTCTGCTCACTGCAGCCTGAATCCTGGTCCAAACAGGCTTGTTAAATCTTGTTTAAATTCACTATGACAAATCATCCTCCAGACTCTTCAGTCCTCAGTGACAGATTTATTTGTTCATGTTGTTCAGAAAAAGCATTCATTACGCCATTCTCAAGGAACAAATCTTTGGGTCCAAGCCTGAAGAATTACTGCCATGTCTTTGTTTTTCTTAAATCCATAACGTTATTCAGGAAGTAATTTACATGCAGATGTCTTCCTACTTAATATATCATGTTTTTTTTAAGCAAAACTAGTCTTGTTTTTGGATCAAGGCACAGTACTGAGATAACCCTTATTCCATTTATTGGTGACTTCCTTGTGACCATAAAGCAAAGGTTGCCCATGCCCTTAACTACATTTGACATGGACATGTGGGCTATGACATCCTGAATGAGCATTAGAACAGCTTCTGTGGACTTCTTTAGCACCATGATAGATGGTGTCTGGGGTTAGTTGCTCTGTTAGTCACCCTATGGAATCTGGACTGCCGGAGGACTCAGAATTCAGGCCATTGTTATTTACTGTGTCTATTGTGCTTCTTAGGGAAGTCATTTGTGAGACAGAAAAAGAAAGAGGAGAGAACAGTTCTTTCAGAGGCATGTGAAAAATATCCAGCTTCACATCTATTTAACTCAAAAGCTGTGCCTGACTTTACCATTTTTTTAAGCCTGTTTATAAACAACCCTTAAACAGATGATGTAAAGCCAACTTGCATTTTTTAAAAATTAATTTTATGTGAAACATTTCTGTGTTTTATACTATAAATTAAAGTAAAGATACTGCTCAGTGGAGCTTTTCCCCTCAGGCCTCTGCCGAAAATGGGCTTTCCCACCCAGTCAGACTTTCCCAGTCAACAAAAACAAATAGTTAATAAATAATAAATGAACAAATAAATGAAATTAAGTATGACTAAGAAAGATGTGGACCTAATGCATGCCCCTGTCCTCCCACTACACACAATACAGACGGTCCAAATGGAGAGATGATACGGTCCGAATAGAGAGATGATAAGGGTCCGAATGGAGAGATGATAAGGGTCAGAATGGAGAGATGATAAGGGTCAGAATGGAGAGATGATAAGGGTCAGAATGGAGAGATGATAAGTCAACAAGCAAGCGAATGCAACAAGCAAGTATTGTTGAAATGGAATTCATCCTCAAGTCTAGTCTTGGTGAGTACTTTCACGAGGTGGACCCTGCTTTTCACAAAATCTCACCAAGATGACACTGATATATAGACTGTATTTATATAGCATATATCATGGATAGAAGTAGGTTAAAAATTAAAAAAGTTAGCTGAGTGCACAAGACCCAGGATAAAAAAGTGTCCAATCCTGGTAGGCACACTGGTGCCAGGACTGGAAAAGATGACAATGTAGAATCCTCAAAATATGGAAACATTCCCACAATGGGGCCAGGCCAGACCCAGGTGGAGGATGGCCCTCCTGTTATAAAAGGAAGTAGTAGTCCACAAAAATCAGAAAAAACTGATAGGCCAGAGAAGAGCCATAAAGACAATAAAGTGTACTGTTGAGGATAAGAAAGAAATTATGTATTGTTACTACTATTATGCAAAAAGCTCAGAATTTCCAGACACAAGACATACAACATGATTAAGACAGAAATTAGAGGAAAGAAAAATGCTTCCACAAGAAAGACTGTCAGAAGCTTCAAATAAAAATTTGTATTCATTAATACAACAGATTTGTGAAAAGCAGTATGTAGATCAAGAAACATTGATCTGTTTGGAAAAAGAAGCATCTGAGGAACTGCAAAAGTACAAACAACAAAATCTAGAGATTTTTGAAAAGTATAAAAAGGAAATATGGACATGGGAAAGAAGAGCTTTGATATGGTGCAATATTTATGCAAAGCAGAAAGCCAAATAAATCAATATAAAGAAGCCAGCCCCAAAGATATTCAAAGAGAAGTACAGGCAAAGGCATCCAGATTTGGAAAATTTCACAATAAAAAAATAATATCACAAACAGGGAATGCAGACAAGAAGATTAGTAAAGTAGAAGTTAAAAAATAGAAGTTGATGTTATGGAGTGCCTGCAAAGTGAAGGATTTGGTGTAGAAGGTCTAACACAGTTTACATCACAGCATGATGGTGCGAGTCCCCAAAGTAAGGAGAAGAAGGAAAATCAGGAGACATCTGAAGAAGAAATATAGCATGGGAAAGAAAAAGAGATATATGGTGTAACATTTATGCAAAGGAGAAAGCAAAACTAACCAATATAAAAAGAGCAGCACTAAAGATATTTGAAGAGAAACATAGGCAAAGGAATCCGGACATGGAAAACTACAATACAAGAAACTAGAAGACAGAGAGGAAAAGGAGATTAGTAATAGAGAAGTTAAAGAAGTAGAAACTTAGGTTATGGAGTACCTGTGAAGTGAAGGATTCAGTTTAGAAAATCTAATTCAGAAAGCACCACAACAGGATAGAGCAATGGCTATCCAAATTAAGGAGAAACCAGTGGAATGGGAAGCAATTGGTCAGGTGCCATATGAAAATATTTTGGAGCCTTCCACAGGAAACCAATATAAATATGAAGCTGGACAGCAAGGGAAGGAACAGAGAACTGTGGAAACTCTGATTCAGTCAATGTTGAGGAGCGATAGGCCCGTGATTTCCCATATGACAGAGCAATGGATGGCACAGGATGAAATTGAAGAGTATGTGCCACAGGAAGATGCTATAGAACTTTCTATAGAATGCCTGCAGGAAATGGAAAACAAAAAATGTGCCCTCAGTTTAGAAGAAAAAGAGCTAAGAGAAGAGTTGCTTGATTTAATAGAGATAGACATATTAAAGTCAATGAAAGAAACAGACTGCAGAAGGTCAATAAAACCCAAAAAGTCAGAAGTTTGATAAAACAAATGAATACAGTAATTAGGACTGTCAGTAGAGATCCATGCGCTATAACAGAAGTGAACAGGATATATTACTGTGCAGCTAAATTAATAACTGATAACGTTTTACCACAAAAACACAGGCTAGTAAGCGAAAGGAAAGGGAGAAATTAAACAGCATCATGGAAGTATCGAATAGAGAAAATTATAAATCAGTTAAGACAAGCCGCAGGATTCACTAATCCTCTGTGTAAGACTAAATTAGTCTTACACGGAAACTGCAGCCTAAGAGTAAGATGTCAGCGTGCCACACATATTCATGAGGGCGCGCTGCCTCAACTCTAAGGCTAAAACGGAGCGTGCACGAGTGCAGGGGGCGTGTCGGACTGCCGAGCAGTCCAAAAATACACGTCCCTGCAAGTCTCTCAATTGGGAAATGTCAGCTGACATGAGCGAGTCAGCTCAAATGTGTACATACCCAACACTACACTACCCCACATGCTAAACCTCTGTACAATTATAAAATGTAAAACTTTTAATTTTTATTATTCCCGATATAGCTGCCCGTATTTGCGCGGGTTTGCCCATTGCTTAGCTACAGTTAGCAGTTTAGACATCGAAGAGGATAATAAGAAACTTATATGCAAATTAAGCCAAATAGCAATAGTGTAGTGGTAGAGCCTTCGCACAAAAATGAGGCATTCCCAGTTCGAGTCCCACCATTCCCCTTTCTTTTTTCTGTTGGAAATTTGTATATAAAAATAATTCCTGACATTTATATTTTAAATTTTAGTAAAAAGCATTGAAATGGCCTATGTAGTAGTGAACGATATTTTATATAAATAGATATATATATATATATATATATATATATATATATATATATATTTGAAGGTGAAATGGTTATGCATACTGATGAATGCATAAATAACGTATCTTAAGCAATGTGAAGCACTGCTAAGCAAAGTTTACCAGTATTAAGCACATTTAAGTATAATTTCTCATAGCTTAGCACTGCTTTAACTAGCGCAATGGCTTTGCATGTAGCTGCGCGTTGCGCCAACTAGCACAAACAAAACATGTTTGCGCGTAGCTGCACACCACGCTAACTAGCGTAACGTCGGGCAACGTCGAGCAACTTTGAGCACCGTAGAGCAACGTAGAGCAACGTTGGGCAAAGTTGAGCAAAGTTGGCTAAACACAGCCACACCTCCTAGCCAGTCTGACCAGTAGTAAAATAAAAAGCAATGACAGTACTAAACCACTAATCCATGACAGCTTTTGATATGCATGCACTTTCAACACACACATACATATCAATGGAAGTTTACCCATTGCTAAGCAGGTGTGCTTTCAGCTGAGATTTTTCAAAACCGGCCAATCACAAATAAGGGCAGGAAATGAGGCATATTTAAGCTCCATAGGTGGGAATACTTGCCATAACTGGTTGTAGCTCCCATCTGCAGTCAACATGGCCAATGTTGGAGAGGGCTCTCGATTTCAAGCACAACGTTGGGGCATTGAGGAGTCAAAAGTAATGGTTTGTCTCCTCATCCATAATCATGATGAGAGACTCCTGCAGGACCAGTTCCAGGGCACTGAATACAAAGCGGAAGCCTGGAACCATCTAGCTCATGATCTCACCAGTGCCACAGGTGTCCCTTGGACTGGTGAGCAGGTCAGACACCACTACTCAGACCTGAAGAGACGCAAGGAGGACCAACTGAACCAGTGGATACAGGAGGCCTGTGGGATGAAAAATGCCCCACTACTGAGTAGGTAGCCATGGAATAAAGTATGTAAGAATTGCTATTGTAGTCTATATTATGGATACGTATGTCTCAATATCACTTCATTTACTTCACAGCTGCAGGTGTCCATGCTGCGAATCAGCAAGCCTATGCAGATAGGCTGCTAAGGCTGCACTACCAGGCAGATAAGTAATTATTCTGCATGTATTGTTATATAAAATAAGTGAGAGAGCCTGAAAAAGAGTGTTGTAACCCATTAACAAAGGTATAATAAGTCTTGAATAATTTCTCTGCATGTACTGTTATATAAAATAAGTGAATGAGCCTGAAAAAGAGTGTTGTAACCCATTAATAAATGTATAATACATCTTGAATAAGTCTTCTGCATGCACTGTTATATCAAATAAATTAGAGAGCCTCTAGGAAAAGTGTGTTATGTAATTAATAAAGGTATAATTCCTGGAGTGTGTCCGTGTCACTTTCTTTGATATGTTGTTGTACTCTTGCATTATAGAAGTAGTACTGTTGTATTAAGTGCTGTCAACCCACACTTGGGTAGGCCCATATAAAGTGAATGAAGAGAGTGCCAGTAGCTGTTAAGCATATATATATATATATATATATATATATATATATATACATATATATATACAGTCCTCAACTGCTGGTTCATGCTCAGCATGTACAGGTTAATCTAGCACATGAGGAGCTTGGTATTGTGTTCCCCAGAAGTGTCATTGTGCTGGCAGAAATGTAGGGAGCTGTTAACATATAACTGATAATTTCACCTAAACATATCTATATAAGTATAGGAAAGGAGAGCTGTCAGTGTACCATCTCAGCAGTAGTGTGTCTGAGCAACTCACAAAATATGTAGCAGTAACATCGCATCCTGGACAGTTTGTATGTCAGATACAGCCCATGTATGTAAACATCTAGCAAAACCCATTTCCCAATTTAAGGACAATTGGGGAGTGTACTAATACATGGGGACATATAACTGCAGTTAATAAGAATGTAGTGTAAACTAGAAGAATATATAAGTTGTTAATGGAGCCATTGTTTTCCACCCTACTGTATGTGCATACAAAATGCAATTCCACACCTCAATGGGTATGTCTAATCTCAAAACATTTGTTGGGACATATGTCCTGTTGGTTTATAAATATCTGCATTTATTTTGATGCATGTGTCCTGTTCAAATACCACAATATTGGTGGCCTGTTGCCATCAATTAAACCTGCATGCTGTTGTAATGTCCACTGTTGTTCTATATATGCATGTGTCATGCTTGCTGTTCAACTGTTGGAACTCTGGTGTGTGGGGTTAATGGGAATACTTTTGCATGCTGTTATAACTAATTGGGAATGCTGTTGACTGTTACTAACCCATATTTTCATTAAATCTTCCTAAACATAGAACGTATGGGAAGGCCGGTCCCAGTGGACCCATCTGTCCCACCTCAGCTGGCGATGGCACCTGGCACCAGCAGGTCTGGTGCCAGCCTGGGACCTCCCCCTCCATTGGCCCTGTGCCACCTTCGGGTGGAAGCACTGCAGGGGATGGGGCTTGTCCCCCCCTTTCAAGTGTGGGTGGAGGAGGGCCACCTATCACCCTTCGAATGGTCCGGGCTGTGGTGCGTAGGGAGATCGAGCGTTCTGTCGCTGATCCTCTATGCCAGCTTGAGGCATGAGTGGCGTGACTCACAGGTGAGCCTGCCCCTCCTACACAGCCCCCAGCACAGCCACCCTCTGGGCTGTGAAGGTGCAGTGGTGACTGCCCATGGGTGGAGATCTCAGTTCCACTGTTGCCATCTGTGGGCTCATGGGCTTGCGATTTCCAAACATCCTTCCCTGTCAATGGTGTTCACCCACCACATGTGTCATATTCTGCCCTTGTATGCATCTTGTTTGTCTTGTCTGTTTACCTCCCCAACCTACCTCCCCAAATATACCTACTTCCCCTACCCCACATTCCACTCTCACCTGACAAAAAAAAGGGCAATCTGCTCCCAAAATAATTACACCCCATACATAGCTGCCATTTTACATACATGTCCACTGGACACATAAACTGATATTTAACTGGCAGTACAACATACTTTGTTGTCCTCACCCCTCTCTCAGGGGTGGAAGGTTTCATATTTCCCTCCAAAATGATTGCATATACACAGCTGTTGCTGTAAAAGAAATGGGCAGCTATGGTCCTTCCCTACACCCGTCCTGCACATCCCGAGCTGTTCTCCCTACTGTCTTTCCCTCTTTTTGCCCCTTTTTAACCACTTTCCTATCTCCCCATTTTCTTTTCTTTCAAAGAAATGAGCGCAAGGGTTAGCGGGAGTAAGCACTTTTAAGCAGTAGTTAGCGGGTTTAGCTAAGCGCACACTCACGCAAACCTGCTTACAACTGCTTAAAAGTGCCTTAGTCACCCTGCATGTGAGGGCCCTTGTTCTGCTCAGCAGCAAAATAAAACACCTCTATTAGTCTCGAATCCCGGACCTTAGACACACTAGACTGCATGAAGTACCACTAAGCCACAGTAGATATACAGTAGGTTGTTGCTGAAATAGATATGTCATGCATCAGAATGAGTGAATGTAAAGGTAAGATAGGAATGCCATAACACAAAACCTGTTCTGTGGAACTTTACTACAAGTTGTTGTGGAATTGCATTACGTGACTGTGATAAGAGAAGCAGCCATTCTAGCAGGAAATAATGTTACAGCAGCACTTTACAACCCCCACATAGTATCACAGCAGGACAAACAGTGGCATATCTGATTAGGGCAGAGGACATACATCCCAACTGTGACTACATTTCAGGGATGTCCCTAATTGTGAAACATATGTTAGCTGTGTCCCTCTGAATCCCCTGAAAAGTACTGATGTTAGGCAGAAAGGTGGGGTATTACACCTACTGAATAATGACAATATGTAGGAGTTAGACACCGCTTGTACTTCAGAAAAGGTGTAGTAATCCATATGCACTGGTTCTCTCGAAGTCTCCACTTACTGTCTCTAATATTTTGAAGGTGTACCTCACTTTTACCTACCTTTACCTCACTCTGTTCAAATATGTACCTGAGTGTTTCAGAGGCCTGGCCGAGGCAGAAACACACAGGCATATCAGCTTTTCTGATGTTACACACTGTGCAAATAGCTTTGGAAGGAGTTCCATAACCATACCCTTATGTAGGAGTACAACACTGAAATACCAAAGGATATAGCCATGTACTGGTAGCATACAACTGTAACAATGCCATTGTACCAGTGCTGAAAAGACCTGTGCGTTGCACAGACAGAGAATAACAGCCTAACATCTGGCTTCCATCTGGATAGGTCCACAGTTGGGAGCTATGCAGACAGACTACTTGCCTTGCTAAACTAACAGGTACACAGCAACCCTTTAAGTCCAGCAAGATAACATTCACACAATAATACATAATGCTCTCTGTATGTCTGCATCCCCACCCAAATGTACAATATACCTGTGTGTTCAGGGTCTACCAAGGATGTAGGTAGGCATACTCAGTACTGGAACTGTCCAGTTTTCTTGAGCATCCTGTGCTAATGTCAACAATAAAAAAGCACAAACTGTGCAGAAGTGAGTACATTAATATTCACAGTATAGCAGTTCACAAACAGTTCATGTGTCAAATGAATACATCTCAATAACTACTTTTGTATGGCAGTTAAATGTATAAGTAGAAAAGAAATTGCATACTCCCATGTATCTTGTGTTAGCATTTGTAGGGGTGAGTATAATTCTACACTGACAACTGTGTGCTGGAAGTGGCAACATTCAGGTCTGAGTACAACATTTAAATCACTGGCTACACCCCTAGCTTCAGATATAAGAAGTATACCAACCTTCTGACTTAAACAATGGTGTCCACAGAAAACAAGCATGGGCCCCTCTTTGGAAAGCTGAAAGGGCTATGCCTACCTGACTTAGCAATTTATAGCATTGGGTCGCTATGACAGTGAGTACTGCAATTACCACACAACAGGCTGCATGCAATTACCAAATGGTGGCCACCAATTGGTGCAGAGGCCATCACATGCACATGTGCAGATACCTATAAAAGCAGGCTGTACTTGCTGCCCACACACGCAATAATTCCATTGCAGATATTGAGAGAGAGAGACAGAGAGAGACAGAGAGAGATACAGACACACACCCACGTCAACATCAACAGAAAAAAAAACACATGGAATGTAATACTACCAACACATACAAAGGAAAGGTATGTAACAGATATGTATTTACTGGCATGTAGTAGATGTTTTTGAAGAGTACTCTACATACTTTGAAACATCCATATGTGGCAGCAGTACATATCTATGCACACATGCCCTGCATAACTACTGCCATGGACAAATCAGTGTGTAGTTGTGTGCAGTGGGACATAACTGTGACATATGTTGCTCAACATTAAATGTCAAACATCTATTCCATGTTATCTGTGTTCTGTACAGTAGTGTGGACAATGGCTGTTTGGGGGAGTAGCGCATACAGCTATATAAATATGGATGTGACAGAGTAACACATGCATGATAGTCATATTAACATGTAGCTTAGCATTGGCAACTGCTGTACCAGGCTAGTATGCTAATCTAGCATTTGCAGCTATATATACACTCTCTAATATTACTGTGTGCTCACATGTGACACCTGTACATGTTGCAGCAAGGCCCAACAGGTCAGCCATGAGGTCCAGGGACTTACAACAGTGTGGACCTTGTGTGTGTATGGCACACACATACGGAGAGATATATCTGTGTCAGATATATTAGCATCTGTACATGTGCATAAAGCAAGGGACATACTGCAACTGTTTGTGAAGGGTGGACATATATATGTTGGTGAAGGTTGTTATGTGCATATTTGTATGTAGGTTGTAGTGTGTGGCAAACAAGACAGCATACAGTGCTGGTATATGACATGTGGTGGTTAAACGCTGTGGGTGTGATTTGTTAGGTTTGCAGTGTTGCAGCCAGTGAGGCCTGCTAAAGCTACATGGGCTGAGAACACCTTCAATGCATTTTGCACAAGATTGTGCAATATTATTACATAACTGTATACCTCACAACCTTCACATAATTGATATTCCCACCATGAAAGGTGGACTGTATATGTGCCTATATGTATATCTATATGTACACCAATGGATGTTTATATGTATGTGTATATATCTATATATATATATATATATATATATATATATATATATATATATATATATATATATATATACAGAGAGAGAGAGAGAGAGACAGAGTCATATTTACTGCAACAGATGCCTGGTGACAAAGCCATGGCCTCAAGCTCAATATCAAAAATGCATTGGCATCCCTTTTGGTAAAAACTCTGTACCCATGAACTTCCACATGGGTGGTAGTCTACCTAACACTGAAAGTGTGATAAGAGACCATGCGACACAGGTGGACAGTAGTCTCCCCTTTGATAATCACAGTGCCACACTAGTCATGTAATCTGTCTATGTGGCACACCTCATCACAAAAGGTGTGTCATCCAGGGAAAAAGAGGTCAGTGTTCCCCTCTACTCATCACTCATAAAACCCATTATAGAGTACAATGCCCCTTTTGGTATGTACCTCACAAGACATCTACAGCAACTGGAAAGGCTACAGACATACCTCACAAAGAGTATTACCGGCCTCAAACAGATGCCCTATGCAGACCGTCTCACAAAACCACAGCTAGACTGTGCACATACCGCCTACCCAGAGGTGACCTCTGCCTAACATACAATGCTATGTCAAACCCAGAGCTGTTGGACATGCTCCACGTAAACAGATCACAATCCCTATGAGCTACATGCTCTAGGGACCTAAACTTTGTCACCTCAATAAACAGAACATGCTGGTGGGATAGATTCCTATCTCAGAGACATCCCATACTCTGGAACAAACTACCTATCAATAGCAAACAAAGCTCCTCATTAGCACTCGTCATGAATAATCCTGATGATTGGATGGGAGATAAGAAATACAACCTGGGAATCACCTCTGTGGCTCTGCTTGACAGGGGCACATGAAATTAAATTACTTGGGTGTCAAAGGTCAGGGTACCATCTGGCTAGGCTTCTATAGGCCCTAGGGCCAATAGCCTATTACCTACCTATGAACTGATACACACCCACATGTACTTGTTGCAATAATTGCTATGTGAGGTTGACTGAGTGTGATGGTGAATGTGTTGGTGAATGTGTCAAAGTTGTGTATAAGTGGGATAGCTTAGTGGGAAACTGTTTCTGTCATGTCATTTTGTGTCCTAGCTCTGATCCCAGCAAAAGATGTGTATGCTATTGCTAGGCAGAAAAAGCAGTATGGCATACAGTGTGACGTAGTCCCTTGGTGTTAACTGGGGTGTGCCATTGTAGGCTAAAGCAGTACATGTATACTTATTGATTGGTACTGCTGGTGAATCCAAATCCCGTATGAACTGTAGTACTACCTGAAGCTGTAGGCCTAAATAGCACAGTATGGTGTATGTCCACATTGTTTGGAAACACTGTTATGTGTGTTCCTTGTAGTCCTCACAGATTACATACCTCAGGCATAAGGTTTTGTAAGTACTGACACACAGTACTGTATGGTACACAGGTAAAGCTCATCTGGGTTGCCATACCTTTGTGTCTTGTATGTATGTCTGATGTGTGTGTGGGTATGCCTGTAACATGCCCTTGGCCATATGTGTGTTACAGGACATAAGTGTGTATCTAGAAACATGTATAGTCTAGTACAACAGTATGCCACCTATATTCATGAATGTGCACATATGTTAGGCAGGGGTTTGCAATCAACAACTAGTGTGGTATACTGGTAATACTGTAACTGGACTTTACCATCATTGCAATGGATGACATATTTCTTTATGCATTAGCTTGATATATACCTCCTGTGGCTAGGTGGTACATTGTGTCACATACAGTGTGCCATGTACTGTTGTATAGTCTTACATACTGGTTTCTCTTTGTTGCTGTGCAGAACATGGTTTAATATATAGAGCATGTCAGGCACTGTCAGGCATTTGTGGGTTGAGCACTGATATGTGGTATTGAAAGTGTGTATCCTCTGACAGCCAATAGGTTGCTATATATGGCAGTTCAGTGATATCTGTACTGTAGAATGTTAAGTGTGCCACATGACTTGCTCACACATATTGTTTCATTGTCTTCCGGGGTCATGGATTATTAAACACAGTTGGCCAGCAGTGAAATGACTCAGAATATTAAACAGAGTAAAAAACACCCATACCGAGTGTAAAAAGAAACTTTAATAAACACAGACCGGTTTCAGCATACCAGTGCCTTCTTCAGTGTGGAAAAATAAACATACATTAGGGTCATGGCCCACCATCGCAACCCAACCTATAGTCCTGCTGAGGATGAAATAATAACAACCAGTCTGGTTCAGCACTACAACCTACTTTTCTCAAGAACCAGCCAGGACCAGCATGAGCGGACTGCACTGTGGCAAGATGTTGTCCATAGGGTAAATGACATAGGCGTGCATAACCGGACATATGAGCAGGTACGCCATCACTCCAGTGATTTACTTAGACATGTCCAGCAGCATGCGTCTGATGTCTGTAGACAACAGCTTGCCACAGGTGGTGGCATTACCATCCATCCCCCCCTCACCAGAGTGGAGGAGCTGCTCCTGAGCCTGGTGGCCCCTGGCCAGCAACAGCAGACATGTATCATCATGGAGGCCGGAGTCACTCAGCAAGTTCACACAGAGCGTGCAGGTAACATGGCATATCTGTAGACTACTATTACCTCTATTGGTAGATCATGCATATGTGAGATGTGTACTGTGTAGTTAGAAGATGTGGAGCCTGGTGTTGTGCAATACTGATAATTTGGAACATAATCTGTAGGCCTGTGACTGCAAGGCAGCAGACCCATGCCGGTGAGTGTGTTCTACATTTAATATTGCAAATAAAATGTGCATGTCATAGGTGAGGTGTAGGCCATGTACACATGTAACACACCTACGCATAATGCATGCTGTGCATGTTTGCTGTGAGACTATGCACATCTCAGTAACATGAGTAGCTGCCTCAAACACATGCAATACACAGAGCATCCCAAACAATTGTGGCTACACTGTAGTGGACATTGGATAGGCAGAGTCATTACACATGCACACAACATACACAACTTTGTCATACGCAGTACATGTTAATATGCTACACATGGCGTATTCAGACACCCACTGAAGATCACACTCCAGTATCCCAAATGTCATCCACACAGCACACATAATATACCTGAGGGGTAGAGGCCTATCATGGGGTGGTGCGACACTCTTCAACACACAACACATTCATGTTAGGCAATGCTCCCAATTATGCACCTTACAAACCCATGTAACAACTGGCTGTGAAATGGTGAATGTAGCCATGGTACTGCAGTTCAGGTACAGCATGATAGGTGCTGGTCTGGCTCACATTAGTAGCCTTGAGTGACCACATGATGCTGCATGATGATGGCTCATGGTACTATAGCCCGTCCAGTTACAGTAACAACAGTACTACACATAGCATTCATTGCTATACACCTCAATGTTGTGTGTGTGAAATATGTACCTTTACACAATATGCATAGCAATCACCATTTGCACAAAGTGACACATATATGTCTTGTAATGCTATTGAGTGTATAGGTCACATGACACACATTGGGTATGTGTGATGTTTAATGTTGCAGTTGTGTTGTAGCATGCCATGTCATGGCTGGCACTGGCATGTCCACAATATGTTCTACACTCACCATAACCACTGTACAATGGCTATGTTGAGCAATGGTATTCCATCAGGTATACAAGCACCACTCATCATGTGTGTATACATAGCATGCATGAGCTAAACCTGTGTCCACAATTATCTGCTAACGATACAGATGCTCTAATCAGAAATGGATATCTATGTGACACACAGATACACATCCAGCCATGGTATGTATACCTGTGAGTGATGGTGCACAGGACATTGAAAAGCTTTCAATACTTGCACAGCAATGTTGTGTCCATGTACACATTGCATTCCAGGTTGAGGCCAATCACTGAACAACAACACACATGCATCAAAGCCATGTATACTGTTATTAGCAAGGACTGTCTACACTTGCACTGCATGCTGTTGAGCAACACACGTCCTGCATGCTGACACGTCTGATATGACTGTTTGGCTTGTGATACTGTACCCCACCATCAACCGCTATTGAGTATGTTCTGGATTGCTGTTTTGTGTGTATGTGTGTGTGGGTGTGTGTGTGTGTGTGTGTGTGTGTGTGTTTGTGTCTGCTTTAGTGAGTGTATTTGTGTGCATGTGTGCAAGTGTTCATGTGTGCATTTGTGCATGTGTTCATGTGTGCATGTGTTCATGTGTGCATGTGTGCATGTGTGCATGTGTTCATGTGTGCATGTGTGCATGTGTGCATGTGTTCATGTATGCATGTGTGCATGTGTTCATGTGTTCATGTACAGGTCATAAATTGTGTTTCCTGTCTTCCTCTCACAGGTGCTGAGGTTGGGCTGGTTCACTGCAGCAGGGAACCTGATGTCACTGACACAAATAGTGATAATGAGTATAGGTGTGTTGAGGCACAGGCATGTTTGCCAGGGTCTGTCGTTGGGCCACCGATCGACAGTACACAAGTGTCCACCCCATCCATGCAGACAGTCATACTGCCAATACATCCATCACCAATGCCCTTAACTGAGGGACAGTGTACAGTCGGCATTGGCCAGGACAGTGTGGTATCTATGGCACATGCATCCCAACACTGCAGCCATACCCATATGTCTGGAATGGTACCACATAGGCAGATGTCCAGGGGTTCTCATCAGAGCACTGTTGGTCATCATGCCCCTGGCAGATGCGCCACAGGTCTTACAACCTCACGCATGTTCCAGGCTGTCATGGAAGCACAGGCACGTATGGAATGGTACACCAGACAGGGACTAAGGGCACAGAGGGCACATAACACTGCTTTAAATGACAGTATCCATGACCTAGCAGGTGCCATCCATAATTACACTGAGATCACTGATAGACATTGGGGTGAGACATTAGATGTCCTCCGCAATGTCACATCTATGCATCAGGACAGTGTGGGATGGTTGAGATGTTGACGTGGACATATGCCAGCATCATCAGCAGCAGGCAGTCGTCGCGGACATCCCTCAAGTCACAGCCGCTCCCGTAGTGCCAGTACCAGCCCCAGCAATGTTGGGGGTGGGCTGTCCATAGACTGTCCTAGAAGACCACGTGCATGTGACTCTGGCCAGTCCCAGCAGGGACCTGGGTCCAGTGTACCTATGTCTACCTCTGAGGATAGTACCCAGTCTGGCTTAGTACCTGATACTATCAGTAGCACCCCTGCCAGGCACAGGTACTGTATCCATGGTCAGAGACGGTGATCTGTAAAGCCTGGCAGATACAGTCTGTGGCTGTCCCACAAATCCCCGTATATGGCAGCCACATGGTGGAACTGTGCGCATGCAGACACACACACACATAAACCAGACACCTAGGGCTAACACATACCCACACACATTACATCAACATTGGCCCATACCAGTACTCTTGGCCCTCATACACACACACACACACACACACACACACACATACGTGTCGATTGTATGGCTCAATGTAGGCCTCTGGCAAACCAACAGCACACCCTGTGCATATGATGAAACCTGTGCCACCTCCTGTCATCTGTAACATTGATGCAGGAACAGGCTAACATGGTGCTGATGTACAGGGTGACTTTATAGCAGTATAGCAATGTTAGCATGTTGTCAGCAGTAAAGTGTAATGATATCCTTGAAGGTGTAACCGAGTAGGCATGATGCATTAAAGCTATGATTGTCAATGCAGTATTGTTTACACCAGTGTTAATTCCAATAGTGTATTGTCCGCCTACGTGCCACTTGGCTGATGTGTGTAGTATTGGCAGCATGTGTTAGAGAGTGGACAGTACGTGTGGGATGTGTGCAGCATAGATTTGCAGGTGTACATTTGTGAACATGGTGGAGGTGCACTGTCTGCATGTACGTGCATAGTGGACACATGGGCAGGGTGACATGCCCTATATTAAAAAGTGTTAACACTCCATAGTTTCTATTGGTGGCCAGTATGCATTGTACTACACACATTTTGGAACTTGGGTGCACATGTATGTATGACATGGTTTGACACTGTGCTGTGGGTGATACTGTTACTATCTGTCATTGGTTTGCATTCTGGTAGTATACATAACCTCAACAGCCTGAACATAAACAATCGTTAGATGATGTCTTGACAACTGACACACACATGTAGGACACACAGTAACATTTGGATCCTTCAGGTACTATACTATGCCAGTAACCAGTGGTATTCACCTGCACCCATTCCTGGGACCACTCCTGTTTGGCATAAAGCTCTCTTACGTACAAGAAAACACAGTAGGGATATGTCCGTCCATGTCTGGAAATGCATACTGTGGCCTATAATGCATTCTGCAGATGACACACACATCCTCCACAAGGGTATCATACAGACAGATACCTGTTGTCAAACCCATGCTGTAAAGCTATAAGCCAACTAAAGCATAGTCATCCACCTTTACAAAACATAGTATCCCCACAGTACCACATAGGTAGTAGCCCCCAACATGTTAAACAGGTACCGATGTGTACATACAGCCAAGTGTTATGTCATCTCTCCTTTGGTAATCCCATTTCCAAAGGTATTTTGAAATCCCTTGGTGGATCACATAAGCAATAAGGGGTCTGTGTGCATATACACAAAGGTTGTTGTACACGTATAATGAATAGCCATCATTGACAGACTTTGCTGCGTTTGAACAGGTCTGAAATATACCTCAGGCATAAACCCTCACTCACACTATTCAATAGAAACCGTAATGAGTGCATGTGACACGGATGACCTAGGCCAGGGATCACTGCAGTGGCTGGGCTTGTCACAAGCATACAGATATGACCTAAGATCTGGAAAGCGGCAGCAAACTCTGGCAAAGATAACAGATGTGTTCATGGAGAAAGTAGGGTTCCCACCTATGAAATAATTGAGGTTGCATATACGTATGTGTATTTGCCACACAGCTACCTGACATGTGCAATGCACATTCTGTTGTCATAGTGATATGTCATACAGTAGTAAAAGAAAAACCAACAACACATTGACCAACAGTGTCACACACACACCACATGCAGGATTCAAACCCCTACCTAACTACTTTATGATAATAGAGCTGTATACATTAACACAATGTGCTATACACATTACTGGGAGTTTTTTTTCCACAGGTATATTTGTAGGATGGTGACATCATCAGACTTGACAAAGATGAGTATACCACTTTTAAGGTGTTTTAGTAGTCTCCAAAAAGGTTGCTCCTCTCCAAGGAGATCACAAACAAACACACAGTTGTCTAGTGCAGGAATCAAATACATACCTAACTACATTATGATACTAGAGAAGTGCGCATTAACACGACGCACTACACACACTACTGAGAGTTCTTTTTTCCACAGGTATATTTATAGGATGGTGACATCATCAGACTTGACAATGATAAGTATACCACTTTTAAGGTGTTTTAGTAGTCTCCAAAAAGGTTGCTCCTCTCTAAGGAGACACACAAATACACACTTGTGAAGTGCAGGAATCAAACCCCTACCTTACTACTTTATGATGCTAGAGAAGTATGCATTAACACAATGTGCTATACACATTACTGGGAGCTCTTTTTTTCCACAGGTATATTTGTAGGATGGTGACATCATCAGACTTGACAATGATAAGTATACCACTTTTAATGTGTTTTAGTACTCTCCAAAAAGGTTGCTCCTCTCCAAGGAGATACACACACACACACACACACACACACAGTTGTCAAGTGCAGGATGCAAACCCCTACCTAACTACTTTATGATACTAGAGGAGTACACATTTACACAACATGCTATACACATTACTGGGAGTTCTCATTTCCACAGGTATATTTGTAGGATGGTGAAATCATCAGACTAGACAAAGTGGTTTACATTAGGTGACATTAGGTGGGCTACATAGAAGGAATTTCTAAACACTTTGGCTATGTGATCATCAAAGGAGAGTTTACTATCTACCTGGGTTCCCAGGACCATAATTATTTTCTCCTTACATACTGGATTACCACCTATGTGGTAATTTGTGTGCACTTTGTTTTATCCAAAGGGGATGACTATGCATTTTTTGGCATTCTGCTTGAGGGCATTGTTTTGGCACCAGATATCTGCCTCTGTAAGACCCTTCTGGAGGATGTCTGTGTCAGCCATAGAGTCGATTATGGACCACAGTTAGCAGTCATCTGCAAACTTGTTCAGCCATACTCCTCCCGTACTTGCCTGCACCTCTGAGCAGTATCTACTGAACAGGTGGGGTCCCAGGACCAAGACCTGTGGGATGCCATTTGTGACTGGTTTAGAGTTAGACATGGCACCCACAACTCTGAACATGTGTGTCTGATCTGTGAGCCAGTTGGCCACCCGTCCTGTGACATAGCTGTTAATGTTCAAGCTGGTAAGCTTGTCCATGATGACAGAGTGGGGAATGGTATCGAAAGGCCTTAGTGAGGTCCAGGTGGGCTGTGTGGACTACTTTCACTTCCATCTATGTCCTTGGTAACTGTTTCAAATAAGTCAACTAGGTTTAGGAGGCAGGATCTGCCTTTACCAAAGCCAATTTGGGTAGAGTCCAGTGTCTGGAGGTCCCCAATGTCTCTGTTTATGGGTTTCATGATAATTTGCTCCATAGCTTTGCAGACCAGGCTGAGTAGGCCTGTAGGTCAATGGTTTCCAGGTTCTGTTGTGGCACCCCCTTTGTGGAGCTGGATGACTGTTGCTCTATGTCATTCTTTGGGTACATAGCCTGTGGTAACGTTGAGTCTGGACAGTGAATGTAGGTGAGGGTGTAGTTCCCTTTGGGGCTGGTGTAAGACGCAGCCTGGGACACCATCCAGTCCCATTGATGCTGTGTTCTTAGCTTTGGAGAGGGCTGTTTCTACCTGCATGTCCATGAATTCTGGGGTTCTGCATTCTTCTGGGATGGACACAGGCCCTTTTGGGAGTGATGGGGGGAGTTTGCACTGAACCTGTCCCCCAGGATGTGGGCAGTGTTAGTTGGTTCAGTGTATTTCTTGCCATTTTGCAGTAGCTGACAGCATATTTGGAAGTTGCCACCTAAATGTTTGGTATAGCTAACAAAGGCTTTGTGGTTGTTATTCTTACATTCCTTGGCAATTTGTCTTTAGAAACTGGCCTTGGATTATTTTATGAGCGATCATTGTTTCTTCCTAATAATGATCAGTGACGCCTTTCCTTTTGTGAAGTTTGCTCTATCGTGTTCGTTTCCTCCTTCTGTTGTATAGCTTATTTATGGGCAACGACCACCAGATTGGTTTCTTATTTTTGGAGGAGTGCATCTTGGTTTTATTTGGGATGTCTTGATCCATGCATCCCTGTAGGTGCTCGTAGAATGCACTTGAAAATGATTCGGCAGATTGTATAGCATTATCCTATAGCAAGGGGGCTTTGGAACTTTCCACTTTGGTCTTGGGAAGTGTGCAGTTTGCTTTTGAAAATGTTTTCACAGTGGGCAAAGGATGTTGTACACAAGTAATTCTCCCACTCAGTGTTTGGGTAGTTGTAATCTCCTCATATAATGGTGTTTGATAGGACCTTTATATTTTCCACTGTTCTCAGGAATACTGAGTGAGGTTCCTGAGACAAGGTAGAAGATCTGTAGCAGGCTACAATCTGATAAGCAGCTTTGCCCAATGTTAGTTGCACTTGCATGGTCTCCAAGGCCTCATGCTGTGCCACTAACCTGAAAGTGTGGGGTATCCATAAGGTAAATGGATAAACCCCTTCCTTTTGTATTTCACTTGTGGTTTTGAGGCCGAAGATCACAGGGATTGTGAGTGTTTTACGTGGAGCATGTCCAACAGCTCTGTGTTTGACACAGCTTTGTATCTTAGGCAGAGATCACCTCTGAGTAGGCGATATGTGAGAGAGTACAGCTGGAGCATTTTGAGATGGTCTGTGTATGGCATGTATTTCAGGCCGCTAATGCTCTTTGTGAGGTATTGCTGCAGGCTTTCCAGTTGTTGTAGATGTCTTGTGAGGTACATAACAAAAGGGGCGTTGTACTCTATTATGGATCTAGTGAGTGATGAGTAGAGGGGAACAATGTCCACTTCTATTCTGCATGAGACACCTTTTGTGATGAGGTGTGCCACATAGAAGGATTTCCTGACTACTGTGGGGATGTGATTATCACAGGTGTGTCCACTGTCCACCTGTGACCCAAGGTCTCTTATCACACTTTCAGTGTTAAGTATACTACCGCCTATGCTGTAGTTCATGGCTACAGAGTTTTTACCAAAGGGGATGACAACGCACTTATTGGCATTGAGCTTGAGGCCATGGCTTTGACACCAGGCATCTGTCTCAGTGAGGCCCTTTTGTAGGATGTCCACATCTTTAGTATTTACAATTATGGCTCCTAGTTTGCAGTCATCTGGAAACTTTATTAGCCACAGACCTTCTATGTTAAAGTTTACTTCAGGGAAGTAGATACAAAACAGGACAGGACCCAGGACTGAACCCTGTGGTACTGCACTTGTCACTGGTCCAAAGTCATACTTGGAGTCTGCTACTTTCACAGTGTGTGTTATGTCAGTGAGCCAGTTGGCAACCCATCTTGTGACATAGCAATTTATACCTAGTTTAGTGGGTTTATCTGTAATTCCAGAGTGAGGGATGGTGTTGAAAGCCATGTCAAGATCTATATAGGCTGTGCGAACCACCTTACCCTTGTCTACAGTTCCGGTGACTGCTTCAATCTCATCTATCAGGTTTAGGAGACATGATCTGCATTTTACAAACCCAACATGGTTGTCGTCCAGAGTTTGGTGATTACCAATGCATTTTTTTATAAGTCGTATGATGATACATTCCATGGCCTTGCAGAGCAGGCTCATCAGGCTAATGGGACACTAGTTCCTGGGGTCCGTGGTGTCTCCACCCTTGTGTAGTGGGATAAACAAAGCTGTGCACCATTCAGCAGGTACAAAGCCTGAGGTGAGGCTATGACTGAACATGGTACGTATGATGCCTGTTCGTTCTGTAGTTTGTGTAAAACACAGCCTGGGAAGTTATCTGGTCCCATGGATGCTGTGATACTGGCTTTGGAGAGTGTTTTTTACTTGTGCAGCTGTGTTGACAGCAACTTTGCAGTCTTCCATTATAGAGATGTGCTCTTTCATGGGTGAGAGAGGGTAAGTTAGCACTGATCCTATCTGCCAGGATGTTGGAAATATCAGTTGGGTCTGTATATTTAGTGCCATTGAGCTGTAACTCAGAGCAGATCTGAGTGTTGCCATGACATGGACCTGTCTGTTGGGCAGAGATCTCCTGAGTAGACAGTATGCAACAGAGTATAGATTGAGTTAAATTCAGTCTTGTTACATGGGGCAACTGTTTGAGGCCAGTAATCCTCTTGTTGTGGTACTTCAGTGGTCTTTCCAGCTGACGAAGGTGCCTAGTCAGATTCATCGCAAGTGTGTTGTGGTACTCTCTGATGGGTCTGATGACTGATGAGTAGAGGGAACCTCCTTTAACCTACATGCAAAGACCTTGACAGTTTGTGGGAACACATAGCATGATTTTCTGACCACTTTGTGAATGTGTTTCTGGAAGTAGAGATTACTATCCACATGTGTCCATAGATCCCTTATTATCACCTCCATATTTAGGGTGTTGGCACCTATGTGGTATTTGTATGACTGTAGCACGAGGTCATAATTTTGACACCTCATCTGTCTGACTGAGACCCTTTTTAAGGATGTCTCTGTTGTCCCAAACATCGATTATGACAACTTTTTTGCAGTCATCCACAAACTTTGTTAAACATAGCCCTCGTGTGTTTGACTGTATTTCTGATAAGTATACACCAGACAGGAGGGGTCCCAGGACTGAGCCATGGGGGACAGCAGTTGTTACCAGCTTGTACAGAAGACCACAGTTCTTACCTTGTGTGATCTATCTGTGCCCCAGTTGGTAATCCATCAGATGACATACATATTTATGCATAGTTTGTTGATTTTGTGGATACGACATGTGTCTGGGATGTTGGCAAAGGGCTTTTCAAGGTCTATGTGGGACGTGTGTAGCTCATTTCATTGATGTATGTCCTGGGTGACTGCCTTGAAAACAGTCTAGCAGGTTTGGGAACCATGATCTGCCCCTGACCAAACCAAAATTGGTAGGGTTGGGTGTTTGTAGGCTCCCAATAGCTCTGTTTATGAGTTCCATCATGATGGACTCCATGGCCTTGCAGATCAGGCTTAATAGGCTTATAAGACAATAGTTCCCATGGTCTGTTGTGCACCAACACTTGTGGAGTGTGCCAAACATTGCTGTAACACATTCAACAGTTTCATATCCTGTACAGAGGGTGAGGCTCAACAGACTGTTCAGGTGCAGGGTCTGTTTTTTCTGGAGTTCACTTATGACACAGCTAGGGAAACAATGTAATCCCATAGACGCCATGTTTTCAGGTTTGGAAGGAGCTGTTTACCCATTCTATATGTGATATCTGTGCTTTCACAATCTCCAGGTATGATGATAGGGCCTTTTGTCAGTGAGAGGGGGGTATGTATGTATGAGCCTGTCTGACAGGATGTTGGCAATGTCAGTCATTTAGAGTTGGCACTGACTCAGGACATATATGAGTGTACATTGCTATTTATGACATAGCGGAAGGAAGCATCATGGTTCTGTATGGACTCCTTCACAGATTCGTTTGCCAGAACAGGGATTGTTTATTGATGATACTGATTGCAGGTTTATTGATCTTCTTTGCTTTTTCACTTTCTGTGAACAACTTAAGTACTTGTGGTACATAGTTTGATTATGACAGGGTTCCACTATGTGTCTGTTTTCATATAACTGTGTGCACAAGGCAGGATTGGTGAATAGTAACATGTTCCTGGGGTAAAACATGCAACTGCCAGATATGTGTGGCCCACTACTGTACTCAGACTGTGTGTGTGAGCATGCCCAGTATGACCTTTCAGTATGTTGTTGCCTGACATTTGCTTCATTTATTTAAGTGTGTGAGCATGCCCAGTATGACCTTTCAGTATGTTGTTGACTGAAATCCACTACATTTGTTGAAGTGTGTCAGCACGCCCAGTATAGACATTTATACTATATGTGTGTGGAAAATCAAGTTGTATTTTTACTGCAGGGCTCACCTTTGTGTCATAAATCAACAAAGATCATGCTGTGCATGCAGGGCATCCGTGAGACACTTTGCATAGACTTATCAACATTTCTACATACAGGGGGGACAGCTATTCTTTGTACATTTCTACCCGGGGGCACACCTGATTGTTACTGTGGTTGTAGATAGGATGAGGGGTTCACCTGACACTTATACACATTTGCTAGGCCTGTACTGCTATGTAAGGTGCACCATTTCAGTCTGTACTGTTGCCTATTGTACTGGCTTGAGGCATACTACTGTACTACAGATCCTAGCGTCCAATGTCACATATATTAGATTGCGACTTCATAGCCTACCCAACCCACATCACACCACCTGGCCTGCTGTTCTCTGTCTGCATAGGCCTGTGGGGGAGGTTACCCATATGCCTGTTTAGGGGGAATGATACAGCATTTCTTTGTGTTTGCATTAGTGTACAACTGTCCTGCTGTGTCTGTGCCAGTGAAATGCTGTCATGGCTTAGTGGTTCAGTACTGTGACTATAGTGTACAGTAGCCTGGGTTTGAGCCCTGTCACTGCTTTTTATTTTTATGCTGGGCGGACCAGACTGTTTAAGGAACAGTAAAGCAAATATGAGCATGTTTACCTGACTTTGCTCAACTTTGCCTGCCTTTGCCCACCCTTGCCCAACATTGCTCAAAGTTACCCGACGTTGCGCTAGTTAGTGTGGGCAATTTTGTTTACATATACTAAATAGTGGTAAAAGCTGCTTAGCACTGCTTTATATTGCTTAAAACATGGCAATCATGTCTCAGGTGGTGCTGCCGGGCTGCCTATGTCGGATGCACATGGTACACTCCCTATACATGTTTGAAAACAGGTAGTGTCAAGTTAGGCATCCCTTTTATTTTATGTGTGAGTCAGAGAGAGGTATCATTTCCAGGGTTCCTACTGAGCCAGTGTATGTGCTATGCATTGCCTCTTTGCCAAGGCCAAGGCATACTGGGCACGCCTCCTTCTGCCTACTGGGGCAGGCTCAGGTTGTTCCTCCTCTGAGTCGCGCTCTGCCTGTGATGGCCTTGGCAATGGTGGGGGGCTGTTTGGCCCGGCCCCATGCTGTTCCTGTTGCAGCTGTTTTTACAGGATCATATTGTGTAGCATGGCACATACCATGACAATTTGGGTACATGTAGTTGGTGAGTACTGCAAGGCTCCACCAGATGTGTCCGGGCACCGGAACCGTGACTTGAGTATCCCAAACACACGCTCGATTACATTTCGTGTTTGTGCGTGTGCCTCATTATGGAGTTCTTGTTCAGGTGTGTGTGCATTTCTGATGGGTGTCATCAGCCACGGCTCCAGTGCATATCCAGCAACCCCCATTAGGTGACCATCAGGGATGTCCCCATTAGCAAATGTCTGGTACAGCTGCGTCAGATGCCAGATATGGGAATTGTGGTAGCTTCCAGGGCAGCCAACACACACATTCAGTATTATGCCCTGGGCATTGCACATGACTTGGCAGTTGATGGAGGGGAAGCCCTTGCGGTTGATGTAGGCCCTACCCCGCTCACCGGCTGGTGCTTTGATGTGTATGTGCATGCAGTCTATTTCACCCACTACTACAGGGTATTCCGCTATTTGCTGGAAAAGACGCATATTGCTGGCCAATGCCTCACAGGAATTGGGGAAATATACATGATCGCCGACATGTGCTGACATGGCATTCAGGAACTGGTGTAGTACCCTGGATGCTGATGCCTGTGAAATCCTCATCTTATCACCAGTTGGTCTCTGGACAGTACCTGTTGCTAGTATTCTTAGGCCAACACATACCTTGGTTTCCACTGGGATGGGTTCCCCTCTGTTAGTTCTGTGTGTGAGGCGTGGCCTGCACTGCTCAACAATTTGCTGCAGGAGGTCTCTGTCCACTCTATAGCGCTCCACTATCTCCAGCTCATGTAGCCCCTGGTAGGTTACCATGGGTCTGTACACTCTTCTCCGTCTCCTCACTGTGGGTTGTTCAGCAGCATTCGCAATGGCACCACCCTCAGCATCTTGCACATGTTGGCTTATAATAGCAATGGCAGCCCCTAACATTTTTTTGTCTGAGTTAAGCTTTTAAAGTTTTCACTCTTTGTATACTGCAGTGTTGCAGTGTTTTTGAGAAAAACATGGGGGAATGTTGTTTGCAGAGTTTTAAGTGCTGGGCTGGGCTGGGCTGGGCTAGTGTACTGCCTGTGTAATTGGCTGATTCTGATTTATTTCACCTGGCAGCTCTGCTAGTTCTCCTTGGTTAACTTCCTACTACTTCTTTTCCTTCCTTTTCCCTTTCTGTTTCCACAAGGGGCAGCACCGCGCAAACAAGCGCAAACACGCGCACACGAGCGCACACGCACACAGGCTTACACAGGCTTAGACGGGTGCACACACGTGCGCACAGGCTTACACAGGCTTACACAGGCTTGCACAGGCTTAGACGGGTGTACACGCATGCACACATACTTACACAGGCTTACAGGCGCGCACACGGTGTAAGCACATTTGCAAGAAATTTCAGATATATCCACTGCGTACACCTTCGGTATCTTGGTTTCAGCTAGGACAACTGTAGACACGCCTCTTGCAATCCTGAGCAACTCATGGCAAACACAAGCCACTCCGCTCCAATAAGCTTACAGTCTGCCCGACATACACCCTCATGATGTCACCTATCTTCTACTCTACTACTCCCCTACTCCTACACTTACACTCTAGGGACATGGCTCACATACCAGGGAAAATTGGGATTCACTATTCTTATCCTCATTTGCATAGGATTGCCTACTAATGCTTGGTTACATCTCTCAAACTGAGCTTCCACCCTTAGCAACCACTACTCAGTAGACATGTTGTCTTCAGCTTGCCATTCACCTGCATGGCAGAATAATCTTTTTATTAAACATGCCTAGTTTTGGCTATTTTTTAATTATTTTCTGTTTTTTAAAGCGCCACACATTTGCGCGGCGCTGCGCTATGCTTAAACATCAGAGATCAGGGAAAAAAAATAAAAATTAATTTTTATTAATTTTCAACAAATAAAAATGCCAATGGCCTTATATTTGGCCATTGGCATGCTTTCTCAACTAGATGCATCCTTTATTTGGAGCTGTCATAGCTCCGTTTAGCTATTTGCAGAATGGTACTCCATTACCAAAGGAGTACATTTCTGAAAATAACACTACTCTTCCACGGACAGGTTAGTGTTTCCTGGATCACAAATTTACATGATTTGCATAGCTTTCAGCAGCAAATGAGGTAATTTGCATAACATAACACTGTCCGTGCAAGAGTAGTTTTTGGAGCTCTCATGCACGCCCCGGCCGGCTATTGCTGAATCGGTCGGCAGACATATTGCCTGTCTGACGTCTTACCCTACTCTTAGACTCTGTGCAAGCCTTCGTGAATCCGGCCCTTAAGAAGTATCACTGTTAGAAGAATATAGAAGAGGGAACAGGTCAACAAAAATACTAAGAAAGATAGACATGATAAAAGCAATGTGCAGTATTAGACCAGACCAGGATCTATCATGTACTATCGCAAATAAACTAAAAATCGCAGCCCAGGCAGAAAAACTTAGAAGATACGCAGATAAATATAAAGAAAAAGTACAAAATAAGCAATTTATTGATGATCCAAAATGTTTTATGAGAACTGGGAAACAAGGTAAAAGGAATTGAAAGACCGCCAAAAAAAGAAGAAATATATCCATTTTGGAGAAGTATTTATAAAGATCCTGTAGAACATAACAAAGATGCTAAATGGATAAAAGAAATAAAAGAAAAAATAAGAAGTTTAAAGGTACAGGATATAAAATGGGATGAAGTAACAGCCAGAGAGAGTGAAACAAAATTAAGAATAGCCTCTAATTGGAAAACCCCAAATGCAGTACCTAACTTCTGGTTAAAATAATTAACATCTTTGCACGAAGAATTAGCTATGATTAAGAACTATTTATATGCGCACCCTGAACAGACACCAACCTGGCTAACAACAGGAAAAACAATGCTCCTACCTAAGAGTGAACCTGCAAGCTACCCTAAACGTTATAGACCAATAACTTGCCTTCCAGTGATGTATAAACTATACACTGGAATTGATGCTGACAGAGCTTATATTAATTTAGAAGAAAACTCAATTCTGGCAGTAGAACAAAAGGGCAATAAAAGAAAGCCATATGGAAAAAAGGAACATTTGTTGATAAATATAGTCAAAGTAGAGAACTGTAAAAAGGGAAAGAATCTAAGTATGGCATGGATTGACTATAAAAAACATCTGATAGTATCCCACATTCATGTATAAAAGAGTGCTTAAAAATGTATAAGATATACCCTATACAGATCGACTACCTTACAGTGACCATGAAATAGTGGCAGACTACTTTGCAATTAAGCCATGATAAACGACAAATTATTTTCCAGGGATAAAAATTCAAAGAGGGATGTTCCAGGGTGACTCTCTGTCACCGCTGTTATTCTGTCTTACCCTTAACCCATTAAGCTGTTTAACAAAAAATAGCAGAAAAAAGCCACGGCAGAATGTACTAAGCACGGACCTTTAATGTAAGCGCTTTCGGTATTACCTCAACCTTCTTCAGACATAAACAATTAACACAACCACACAACCTTGCTTAAATACACAATATTTGATTAAAAAATCAACCCCTTAATTAATCCATTAGTTGTCATAACTTCTTAAAGCTACAAGAAAATTTGTAACTTTAACTAGTGGATTTACATTGTTCTGTATTAAAAAATAATGTATCCATATATATATATGATATAATAGCTTACATAAATACATAAATTTATGCTTTCCTTTAAAAAATATAACTTACTAAACATAGTTTGTATTTAAATGTAAAATGTTGATTGTCATCAAAAATAACAATAACAATAACATCAAACACCATTCCACAAGTTTATATATATATATATATATATGGTAATTGATATAAAATCCAGTCACATCGTTTTTTATATATTTACGTTTTTTATATATTTATATTTTTAAGTTATTTTAACTTATGAGTTGGTGTTGTTGGAGAAACTTGTGGAATGGTGTTTGATGTTATTGTTATTGTTATTTTTGATGACAATCAACATTTTACATTTAAATACAAACTATGTTTAGTAAGTTATATTTTTTAAAGGAAAGCATAAATTTATGTATTTATGTAAGCTATTATATCATATATATATATGGATACATTACTTTTTATACAGAACAATATAAATCCACTAGTTAAAGTTACAAATTTTCTTGTAGCTTTAAGAAGTTATGACAACTAATGGATTAATTAAGGGGTTGATTTTTTAATCAAATATTGTGTATTTAAGCAAGGTTGTGTGGTTGTGTTAATTGTTTATGTCTGAAGAAGGTTGAGGTAATACCTCGAAGCTTTACATTAAAGGTCCGTGCTTAGTACATTCTGCCGTGGCTTTTTTCTGCTATTTTTTGTTTATCGCTAGTTTGGTATCGTATTCGTTTTTTCCCCATTAAGCTGTTTACTTAACAACTTAGGCTATGGCTATAATATGGCTACTAGAAAACATCAAAGTGTAAAGACTTCTCATCTTCTCTTTGTCAATGATTTAAAACTGTGAAGCTCATCAGATGAGGAACTGAAAGCACAACTGCAAGTTGTCAAAACTTTTCCAGATTGGTTTGTTACCCATTAAATATTATTATTAGTTATCGTAACTTTATATTCATGCACCCTAAGTATAGGGAATGGAATTTTATTGTATTTCCTATAATGTATACTCAGGGTATGCTTTTGTCATCTACTTCTGAAGGAACTCATTTAGCTATAGATAATGATCTAAAGTACTGGTATCAGTTGATATCTGATAATAAAGTCAAAAATCTAGATTTCTTAAAACAAGAATTTGATCTAAGAGAAACTTGCTGGTTAGAGGTTCAGACCTTTAGACAACATCTCATTAATAAAATAGATTTAATGTCTATAACTGTTAAAGAATCTATTCCAACACTGATTGATTACTTGATATTAAATTTACAACATAAAGTTTCTGATAAAGGTAAACTTTCATACATACATAAAGTTATCAGACAAGAAACTTTTTACAGTGTAGATTCATACTGGAATTATTTCACTTCTATTAATGGGGACCCACCAAATCAACAAGATAAACAATATATATTGGAATCTGCTTATAGAACTACGTCTTCCATTGTCTGGAGACTTTATACATGGAAATTTTTACATAATTCTTTTTATACACCTTTGATGATGAATAAAATAAATAATAAAGATAATCTATGTAAGAGATGTAATGTAGAAATTAATGCTGACTGGGCTCATATGTTTTATGACTGTATAAAATTGAAAGAATACTGGAAGTCAATTAATGAATGTTTGCAGGCTCTTTTTACAGATAATTTCATTATTTTTAAATCTCTTATATTATTCAACACACCTGTACCTCAAAGTGTTAAAAAGGTTAAGCTTCCCTTGTTATGGTCTATTCTAGCAGTGGCTAGGAAAATAATAACTAGAAATTGGATTTCAGATACACCTCCTTCGTTCAATGAATTTAAAAATGTTATGAATATAGTGTGCCATATGGAAATAAACACAATTAGGACTAGAACAAATAGAAAAACATCTTATTTTATTGTATGGGATAATTTACAAAATTTGTTAAAAAATTTTAATTTCAATAGCATGGTATTTTAGTTTAATTAATTGATCTGATTGTAGTGGATGTCTTTGTAAATACTTTAGTTGTTTTGTTGAATATTATAATAATACCTATGTTTAATTACTTGTATAAAATTGTTATGATATTTCTCTTATATGTTAAAACAATAAACCTGTTTTGAAAAAAAAAAAACTTTTCCAGATGATATAAAAATGTCATTTGGTCTTGATAAACGTGCAAAAGCAACCTTTAAAGCAGGAAAACTGCAGCACCAAGAAAGCATTGGCTTGGGACAAGAATGTGATATAAAAGACCTTGAGCAAGAGGGAGCGTATAAATGTTTGGGAATTGATGAAGATTCAACAATAAAACATAAACAAATGCAAATAAAACTTAGTAAGGAATACTTTAGAAGACTTAAATTAATCCTGAAAAACAGCATTGACATCTAGGAACAAACTCCAAGTTATAAACCAATTTGTTCTTCCTGTCCTAACAAAGTTTTGGAGTGACTGACTGGTTCCAAAATGTTATGGATAGATTAGACAGGAAAACATGAAGAATGCTTCATACTCACCAAATGATTTGTAAAAATCAGTGCATACCGAGATTATATATTCCTTGTTCCAAAGGAGGAATGGGCCTCCTTGAAACTGATTACGTGTATAGATCTGCAATCGTGGGACTCCACACATAGCTGAATTCACAAGACCCAAATGTAGTGAAAGATTTGAAACATGAGGAGAATAAATCTAAGATGACTTCTCTGCTTAATCTAACAGAAGCATATCGGAGTCACGCAGGAATGGAAATCAAACCAGAAGTAGATAAAAATCAGGCACCAACTGAATGTGCCAAAAAACAAAAGAAGGAATATAAGGTGAAGGACCAGATGAGAAGCCAAGAAATGTGAAAAATGCATAAATATACTTGCAAGTATAAAAAACATCTGATAGAACCTCATGTTGATATGGAACAAATGCAGGAATGGTTAAGCAGAGGAGAATTCAGACCAAGAGATGAAAGGTTAATATTGGTGGCCCAAGATTGCGGGCTTTGTACATGCTGGTTGGGAGGATGGCCTAATGGTTAAGGTGTTTGCCTTACAAATACAAGGTACAGGATTTGAATCTCACAGGGTATAATTGGCTAGGCTTAAAATGGCTTGCAGGGGCAATTAGCCTAGTACTAATCTATGAATCTATGAATCTATGAATTCCATTGAACATGTGGGAGAAATAGACAAATGTACGCTTTGTAAAACTGAATTGGAAATAGTTGCACACCTCATTTCTGGTTGTGACATACTAATGGCAGAAGGACTGTATACTGAAAGGTATAATAATGTGGCAAGATTGTTGCACTGGGGATTGCGCAAACACTATGGTATTGAAGTGGCTGAAAAACGCTGGAAACATGAGCCACAAAGTATCATAGAAAAGGATGAAGCATATATCACATGGGATCATCCATTACCAACAATTCAAAAGATAGATGCCAGAAAACCAGATATAGTGGTCCAAGAAAAGAAGACAAAAGTAACATTGATTATTGAAATTGTCACACCCAGTGACTAGAGTGTCTTGCTTACAGAGAGACACAAAGTCATAAAATATCAGGATTTGCAGGCAGAAACAAGAGCAATGTGGAAGAAAGATACCCAGACAGTCCCAACAGTAGTAGGAGCAATGGCTCTTATAAGAAAGAATCTACAACCATATTTAGATATGTTACCAATACATGTAACCCCATACGAATTGCAAAAGGAGTCATTACTGGGCACGTTGCAGGTGCTGCAAAGAGCACTTATGGCTGATATCAAAGATTGAAACAATACCAATTTCATGAACTTTAATTGTACTTTGACTTAGGAATGGGGTCCATTTGAGAATGACGGGTCATGATATTAGAAACCCAAAAGATTTGGAGAAATTAAAAAAGGGGTATACAATGAAATTTACTTAAGTGATTTTTGATTTGGACATGATACTTACAGATGAACTGACACTTAAAGGTCAGGTGTCAGCTCTTATCAAAACATTGCATTTCCATCTGAATAAAATTGCTCAGATCCAAAATGTTATTCTGGCAACAGACTTAGCAACAGTGCTGCGTTCACTGGTACCATCTCTTCCAGACTACTGCAGTGCACCATATCTTGACCTATCACTGAGGGACCTGGTGCAGCTATACTGGGTGAGGAATTCTGACATAACTTTACATATGCTTACCTGTCATACATATCACTTTATATCTTTGCAGTTGCACCTGCACTCACTCCAAGTCACTGCCAGGGCTGTGTTTAATTTCCTTTTTTGACTTTATGTGCCCTACACAATCTGGATTCTGCTTATTTGAAGCAGCTGGTTCCTTCTATCTCAGTTAGACCCCTTTAAGTCATCAGCTTAGGGGCTGTTGACTTTTTCAAGTGCTCAGTTAGAAAAATGTCAGGTTGCCTTTTTTAACCTTATCATAGGCCTTTAAAATTGGCTAACTTCCTGATTCATACATGCAACCTTTAAAAGGTCCCTGAAAGAGCAGGAAATTTGACCTCTATTTTCAGGCTGAATCTTCATTTATTAGGAACTATAGATGAGTAATAGTAGATTTCAAAATGCAATAATACTGACTTGTAATGTCGATCCTGGAACTATAAGGAATGTGGTGTTTAATAACTGAAATGTGTTTCAAGCCATTGAGGAGCAGTTTAAAAATCTGGGTGAAAAAACAAAGAATGTATATAGGAAAATATAGAAGTTTTAAGAATTTGTTAGGAGGAAATTAAGTAGAAGGCTATTGCATAAGGAATAACGTAAGGACCTTTATGTGTGGCCAGTGTAGCCAATATAAGCATGTACTTGAGGGGTCTAGCATTATAGTTGCAGAGTGGGCGGTTATTGAAACTAAAATATATAGTAATTGTAGCTCTAGGGTTGTGCTGTATTTTGCCTTATGTCAAACGTGTTCAGAGTTTTATGTTGGAAAGACAGAACCCCGGATTCAGCAAGCCCTGCACAGTGTGCAGGACCAGTGCAGGAGCTCCAGCAGGCAATATGTCTGCAGTGCGATCCAGGAATAAGCTGTAGGGATGTGCATGAACACTCCTGCACTAGTCCTGCATGGACTCAGCCCCTGTATGCAAATGACCCTATTTGCAGGACAAGTCCATGCAAATGAGGTGAATTTACGATCCAGGAAATTGGAAGCCGGCCATGCAGGACTAGTGTAATCTGCAGAAATGTACTCCACCAGTAACGGAGTACATTTCTGCAAACTACAAAACGGAGCCATGACAGCTCCAAATAAAGGGGGAATATTATGTTGAAAACATGCCAATGGCCAAGTATAAGACCACCAGCATGGAACACAGTTGTAAAAATAAGAAAATCAACTTTTATTTTTTTTTAGCCGATCTCGGCTGTTTAAGCATAGGGCAGCGGCATGCAAATGGGATCGGGCAAAAACTAAGAAAAACAAAACTAAAATAAGCATTCTAACCAAAATCACTATTTTGCCATTATACTCAATGGCAGGCAGAAGACAACATGGCTAGTGAATAGTTGTTGCTAAGGGGGGAGGCTCAGTGTGGGACCTATAACTCTGCATCAGCAGGCAATCCTATGCAAATGAGAGGAATGATCCTGAATCCCAGATTTCCCCTGCATGCTAGTCAGCACCCAACAGTGTAAGAGCAGGAATTGTTTGGTGCAAGCCTAGGAGTTAGCTGACATCATAGTGGAGGGGGATGTCAGGCATACTGTAAGCTTTTTGGAGCCCTGTGGCTCGGGTTTGCCCTTAGCTTAGCAGAGCTAAGCAAGGGAGTGTGTATGAAGCTGCCTAGCACTCTTTACATTGCCTAAGTGGGTGTGCGAGCTGAGCACCGGGTTTTAAAGGAAAATAAAAGTAAACCAGGAAATAGCAGCTCTGTGCATATTTGAGCACTGTGCTTGCGTGGCGCACCCCTGGGCTTAAACGGGAAGGCAATGGGAAGGAAAAACAGCAGTAGGAAGGTAATCTAGGAGAACAAGCATAGATGGCAAGTGAAATGTATCAGAATCAGCCAGTTACACAGGCAGCAGACCAGACCAGCCCAGAACACTACTATAAACTATGCAAACACCTTTCCCTCTAGTTTTTCTCACATACTCTACACCACCAGTGTATACAAGCTGGGAACTTTTAACAAACAAAAACAACAAAATGATACGGGCTGCAGCAGCTATCAGACATCAACATGTGGAAGAGGCTGAGGGTGGTGAGGATGAGAATGCTGTCAACCAACCCACAGTGAGGAGATGGAGAAGGGTGTACAGACCCAGGGTAACCTACCAGGGGCTACATGAGCTGGAGATAGTGGAATGCTATAGGGTGGACAGGACCTCCTACAGCAAATTTTTGAGCTATGCCGGCCATGCCTGACACACAGAACTAACAGAGGGGAACCCATCCCAGTGAATACCAAGGTATGTGTAGGCCTAGGAATACTAGCCACAGGTACCTCCCAAAGCCCAACTGGGGATATCATGGGGATCTCACAGGCATCAGCATCCAGGGTATTCCACCAGTTCCTGGATGCCATGTCAATACATGCCGGCGAGCACGTATAATTTTTAACACCATTGAGGTGTTAGCCAGCAATATGCATCTCTTCTACCAAATAGCAGAATACCCTGAGGTGGTGGGTGCTATAAACTGCATGCACATATGCATCAAAGCACCACCCGGTGAGCGGGGTAAGGTTTACATCAACCACAAGGGCTCCCCCTCGATCAACTTTCAGGTTGTGTGTGATGCCCAGGGCATTATAATGAATGTTTGTGCTGGCTGCCCTGAAAGCTATCACGATCTGATGCAGTTGTACCAGAGATTTGCCAATAGGGACATCCCTTACGGACACCTAGTGGGGGATGCTGGTTACACACTGGAGCCGTGGCTGATGACACCCATCAGAAATGCACACACACACGAACAAGAACTCCATAATGTGGCACACGCACAGACCAGAATCATAATAAAGCGTGTGTTTGGGATGCTCAAGTCACAGTTCTGGTGCCTGGACACATCCGGTGGAGCCTTGCAGTACTCACCAGCTACATGCACCCAAATTGTTATTGTATGTGCCATGCTACATAATATGATTCTGTGGAAACAGCTGCAGCAGGAACAGCACAGAGCAGGGCCGCACCCCCCCCACCAATGCCAAGCCTTGCACAGGCACAGAGTGACTCAGAGGAGGAACAACCTGAGCCTGCCCCAGTAGGCAGATGGAGGCATGCCCAGTATGCCCTGGCAAAGAGGCAATGCATAGCACATACACTGACACAGTAGGGACCCAGGGAATGACACCTCCCTCTGACTAGCACAAACAGTAAAAGGGATGCCAAACATGACACTACCTGTACTCAACCATGTATAGGGAGTGTACTATGTGCATCTGACATAGGCAGCCCCCAGCACCATCCTCAATACTGGCACACCCACAAGGTAAGTCACTCTCCTTACCAACTGCTGATTGGAGTAGTATGTGTTGTTATCTGTATCTGTGGTATGGATGCGAGAATGCAAGGGAAATGGGTGGCTTAATGAGATGCCAGCAGATAGTAGACACCTACAGTGGCAGCATGAGATCTGTAACAAATACTGGTGTCACCATAGTAGCCAGTACTACACATTGGTGACAAAACCCACTGCAGGAAATGTGCCGGGCCACATGTGTGTCCATATGACACACACATGCCAGTCAGGGAGGTTCACATGACCAACAACAGTCTCAGCCAGCAGGACAGGTGTAGGCAAACACAAACAAAAGCTGTGCCAAGGCCTCTGAATGATGCCTATGGGTAACCTCCCCGCCCCCAGGGCTACACAGACAGACTACATCAGGTCAGGCAGTGGAATGTTAGTTCTGAAGGGTAGGAAATCAGAAACCGATATGTAGGTCAATCAAACCTAAGACCCGTAGTACACTGCTATGCCTCTAGTCAGCATGATAGGTTAGAAAACAGAATGAAATGGAGTACCTGACACACCAGTACAGTCATAGCAAATGTGTACAAGTGTCAGGTGTGCACCCCCAATACTGTGTAGCAATGTAGAAACAGTCAGGTGTGTCCCTCCATATCCTATGTAGACATGCAGTAACAGTTAGGTGTGGCACCCAATCCTATGTAGAAATGTAGTAACAGTCAGGTGTGCCCCCCCAATCATATGTGGAAATGTAGTAACAGTCAGGTGTGCCCCCCCAATCCTGTATAGCAATGTAGAAACAGACAGGTGTGCCATCCCCATATCCTATGTAGACAGTAGTAACAGTCAGGTGTGCCCCCGAATCTTATATAGAAATATAGTAACAGTCAGGTGTGCCTCCCCAATCCTATGTAGACATGTAGTAACAGTCAGGTGTGCCCCCCCCCCAATCCTATGTAGAAATGTAATAACATGTATGTGTAGGTATAATACCAGTAGAGCACAGATGCCCAGATGTGGCCAAGGTAGCAGGATAGATTGTAGCATTTGTACAATATGCAGGTATGTATGTGTTAGGTTGGTGTATGTTTCATATTGTGTGAGATTGGTCAGTATGTATGCATGTTGAGGTATGACCTAGTGGCCATTGCCCACTACTGCTGATGACAGGGCCAAGTCCTCACAACTGCAGTGCCAAAGACAATTCCTATCAGTTTAACACATGCTAGCAGTAAGCCATTGTAAATGTATGGTGCTAATATGTGTCACCATCTGAAAGATTGACATGGCATGGTTGTTGGGCTAGATATACAAGCAGTACACAGGGGAAAGTACCCCAGACATACAGTATATAATGTGTAACTGTGAAATGGACACACCCTTGGAATTGTACATACAGGTATGCATCACATTATCTGGGCCTGTAGTAGGGAATACCGGTGTCATCTGCCCGAACACTTGCAGATCACAAAGGTGATAGGACTGATGTATTAGGAAATAGCTGATGTACCTGCACGTGCCAGCATAACTGGAATGCCCCATGCATATCTGTGTGTCAGATGTGGGTAGTGTCCATAGCACACATGCACCCAGCTCACCCAAACACCACCCACAGGTACATATCTGGTTGTATCCTGCTGTTGTAATGGGTACAATATGACCCCTACCTGTATATGGCAATAGCAAAAGAATTCAGCATGCAGTGCAGGTGTCCCATGCAGGTGTGTCCCTAGCTGTAGGTAGCACCCTGCCAGCATCCATGCCACCTGATCAATACTGACAGAAAGTATTAGCATGAACACCTAACACACCTACCCTGTCACCCCAGGGGAATATACTGTACGACGGTCTGGGACTGTAGGACTGAAAGAATACAATGGCCTGCCACAGCTGGCCTGCATTACCACCAAATGGCCTACAGGCCTTTGCCAAAGGCCTGTGTCTCACATGTACTGCCAATGCATGTTATGTCATGGACACCCAAATAACAGCATAACACACTCCACATAAGCCATATGCAAGGCCATGTGGACAAACCACAGTAACATGTCCACCATGTCCCACTGCATGAACTGTGGGCCAACACCAAAACACAGCTGTGATGAGGTGATAACCTTAGGGAAAGTATCAGAGAATGTATGCATAATGTATGGAAGAGGATAGAATAATAGAGGGGGGGTGGGAGCATGAGCAGCATGGAATGTGCAAGGTCCGACACACAGCCATGTGCACACACTGGCCCTGGCTGCAAACACATAAATGGGTGGCAACATACTTGCCAGTACACCACAACAGGGGTAATGTCCTGACTTATGGCCCCTGCCTCTGGGTAACCTGTGTGAATCTGTACAGCTGTGAGGTATTGCCACAGCAAGATAAGGCCATACTGTCATGTTGATGGATGTACAAGTATGGGATCCTCTGCCAGTGCTGCACCAAGGTGCTGGACTGGATACACAGACCCAGCAGCAAGTGTCTGCAGTTCCCCTCCAGAATGGCATAACTTTCCATGAATATGGAGGCGTTTGCCCACAATACCAAACACAGCTGCATTCACCCTTGTTCCCCAGCACATCACTGTGAGTAAGAATGTCCACCTGACAGTACTTGAGGACATAAAACTTCACAGTGTATAAAAGTACATGTCTGAATATCTCTGCTAACACCAGTACCATGTAGCAGAAGCAGCACAGACACAATCACCTACAGTACACACTTTCCCTTGCACGGTTTGACCCCATATTGCCAAATGATCTACGGATACCCTGCAGAAACAATATGCTACCTGTAGGTGTACACCACAAAGGTCTGCACTGGAGTACAAACTACCTGAAATGGATCCACACATTCAATACAGAAGGGCATACTGGGCATGCCAAACACTTAGAGAAATGAAGGCAATGTCAGACAACAACATACTGAAAGGTCATACTGGGCATGCTCACACACTTAAACAAATGAAACCCATCTCTGCAAACAACAGTGGACCATACATATCTGACAGTTGCAGATGTTAGTAGATACACTCCTCAGTATGCACCAGTCATGCTTTGCACATACATTGGATAGGAATATAGACATATATCCAAGGACAACACACTATAATGTGCCAAAAGTAGACATACAGAGAATTGTGGAAGAGTGTGACTGTGACAAAGAGCCATCCATCATGAGGCCTGTCCCACCCAGCACACAACCAAATGGCTACAACCACATGATGTGTAAATGTCACTCACTGTAGAAATTAGCCACTGGTATCCGTCAGCATTACAGACTATGTGGCGCAAGTGCTAGCTGTGCAACATGACTGCACAAGACAGTAGTCATCTAGCAGCTGTATACACGTACCTGCAGAATATAACCATGCGTGTGCCTGCATGTGGTGTGTCAACCTCTAGATGAATGGGTTATGGCCCATGCACACACACACTGCCCTCCCCATAGCCATAATATGAGAAGCCTGCTGATGTCATCCACTTTAAAATACACCTTTGGGAATGGAGTAACCCAGTAATCTCTGTGGTGTGTCCTAAAATTACGTAATGCTGTAGTGTGATAAACTAGTTAGGTAGGAGTTGTAACCACAGACATGTCAACTGTGTGTGTGTGTGTGTGTGTGTGTGTGTGTGTGTGTGTGTGTGTGTGTGTGTGTGTGTGTGTGTGTGTGTGTGTGTATGTGTGTGTCAGTCTGTGTAAGGAGCAATGTTTTTTAGTCTAGTCACACTCACTACAATTTAAATGCCCTACTTTGGCAAGCCTGCTGATGTCATTCACTGTGAAATATACCTTTGGAAAAGGTGTAACCCAGTAATCTCCATGGAGCATCCTATAACAGCGTAATGCCATAGTGTGATACAGTATTTTTGTTAAGGGTTCTAGTCCCACACATGGCAAGTGTGGAAGTTTGTGTGTGTATTTCTTTGTTTGTGTAGGGAGCAATGCATTTTAGTCTAGTCACACTCACTACAGATCAAATGCCTTACTTTGGCAAGGCTGCTGATGTCATTCACTGTGAAATACACCTTTGGAAAAGGTGTTGCCCAGTAATTACTGTGGCGCGTCCTATAACAGTGTAATGCTGTTATGTTATATAGTACTTTGGTAGGTGTTCTATTCCCACACATGACAAGTGTGGATGTTTGTGGGTGTGTTTCTATGTCTGTGTAGGGAACAATGTCTTTTTAGGCTTGTCACACTCACTACATTTCAAATGGACTACTCTGGCAAGCCTGCTGATGTCATTCTCTGTGAAATACACCTTTGGGGAAAAAGTACTCCAGTAATCTCTGCGGCGCGTCCTATAGCAGTGTAATGTTATAGTGTGATATAGTACATTGGTGGGGTTCTATTCCCACACATGGCAAGTGTAGATGTTTGTGTGTGTGTTTCTATGTCTGCGTAGGGAGCAATGATTTGTAGGCTAGTCACACTCACTACAATTCAAATGCCCTACTTTGGCAAGATTGCTGATGTCATTCACTGTGAAATACACCTTTGAGGGAAGAGTACGCCAAGTGATCTCCACGGCACATCCTACAACTGCGTCATGCTGCAGTGTAATAAACTTGCAAGGTAGCAGTTCTAATCCCAGACATGGTAGGTGTGTGTGTCTGTGTTTGTCATTCGTATCCTGTGTGGAGGTGGCTGTGAGTGTGTAACAACTGGACTCATTGTGGAGTGGGTTTTGCAAATTTCTTATATGGTGGCCCTATTATATGTCACAATGTCCACCTTACAAGGATAACAGATGTGAAACAGCCGAGAAGCTGGGGTGCCAATCCAAACCCCTACATGTGACATCAAGGCCTGGCAAACAATGTTAGCAAACCTTGTATTACACAGAGAACACTCTCAATCCATGTCTCATACACAAACACACTTGCCTAGGCAACAACTGCTATGTTGATAGTACCCTGCATATTGTCCACAGATAGTAACCATGGTGTGATTGCAGTGGATGACAGAGGGCATGGCACCCTGTCGATCAGTAAAATATGCACGTACATGCAGACAGTGTGCCTTCACTATGCTCCCCACTGGACGCCTGCAACACCTGTGATGCCACCAAATGTGACCCACAAAGGACATACCATGACTTATACACATGCCCTGTATGGAGAGATGCCACTGACACCAGGGAATACCTGTATCATGCAATCAATGTAGGTGCAGGGTCAACCTGCTGTCCATTATCTGTTCCCAGCATATGAGGCCAGGACAGGCACATCTGATTATAACAATCTGTGTATACAACATGGGCCAAACACCCAAGGTACAGTTTCACATGTCACTTTACATGCATGTGGGATGTGTGCACATCCCAAACAGCATCCAGGTCATGGATTGAAGAACACACACATGGCAAGCATCGAACACAATGGCCACACACAATTGTTACCCAGGTGACTGGATGGTGAATACAATACCCACCTGTGTGGGCCAATCCAGACACTACACCCCTAAGCCACACTGCAGACCATTGTCATGTGACCTGATGCCAAGGTATACCCTTCACCTAGCCTTGTATAGCCTTCTGGCACAGTCAACCACTATGCAGCCGTGAAGCAATGCACACATACATGTCAGTACTGGCACCCTGTATCTGTGTGTGTGGTGTATGATGCTTTTGACCACATTCACACTCACTAGAACCCCCAGGGCATACTGAAGCATGCTGTCTGATGTCAGACACCTCCACATACCCTTTGCCCATATAACCATCAGATAACCCCTGTGGCGCATGTGATAACTGCACAGTACTGTATTGTGGCAAACTAAGTAGTGAGGAGGTGTATTCCTGAACCTGCCAAGTGTGTCAATGTGTGTGAGTCCCTGAGAGAGTGTAGCTGTGTTGACGCTGACACCTGTCCATGCGGACTGGCACGTGTACTACACCTACCGTATTGTTACCATATCACTGTTGCAGATGTCACTCAACATCACATATACATTTGGAGAGCTCCTCAACATGTAAGCTGTGTGGTGCATCCAATAACTGCATAGACATGTGATAGTAATACGTAGTCAGTCAGGAGTTTGATACCCTGTACTGGTAGGTGTGTGACACAAACATGCTTAGGTTTTACTCTCCCACCCCCTCCCTGACTTATCTTTGCCTCTGTCTGCCTCTCTCACTCCCTCTCTGGTGGATGTGGAGAACTACACCTGCTTTGCTTAGGCAGCAGCATGTATTTTGTAAGTGATGCTCATGATCAGCTGAAGGCCTCTGCACGAATCACAGCCCTCCTCTAGCTGATTGCATGTGTAATAGTTGTGGTAACATTCCCATAGCCAATTGCATGGAAACACACTCCAATATCTTAGAACATCATGTTGGTGTTGGGTCTTTTCATTCACTGTGAGCAGGCCCTAGATCTGGTGTTTGGCAAACAGCATCACAGATGGATTGGGGATTCACCTCTAACAACATACACTATGGAAACAGGCAAACACACAGGAGGGGGCTGTGCTTGACATGACCAAAGACTGTAAGTGTTGCTATTCTGTATTTGGAGTAATCTTGGTTTAACAGGGTGTGTGTGAATATGGTTGGTTTACACGTTTTAATACCTGTCATGGCAGTGCTATGTTTCTGAAGAAACCCCCATCTGTAGGGTCATCTGCAGACTGGGCAGTGTGTGGTGCCTTTTGTTTTTTTGTGTTACTCACAAAGAACCTATATGTGAACTACAGAAGCATAGTGTGAGGATTGCAGTCAGTACATGGTGACAGCCCTGAGAGTTACTGACGTCATACCCCTTATAGGACATATGTCACAACAAACTGTCTTACAACAGTAAATGTATGAGGTTATCACAGCAACATGTCAATGTTGGCCCTGTGTTTGTGCCTCCAGCCACAACTCTGACAACTGTTGTACATATGTCATGCAGTAAGAAGTGCATATGTTCTGTACACCATAATTTATTGACATCATATCTGATAGCAAGCCGGTGAGATAGACTGCTACATATATTATGTATAGTAGGGGCTATAGTTGAGGACATAACCTGGGCATTCTGTGGCAGTGTGTACAGTACTGACGTCTATGTACATATGGTGATTGTTGACAGTGTGTGTATTGTGAATATGTACCTTAGCCTGTGTACAGACTGTAGTAGATGTCATTGTTCGTGGTCCTGTTCTATCTGATGTAACATGCTGCTCCACTGTATGCTACCCTATCAGCTTACATGTTTGTAGGGCCAAATACACACATGTCCATACGACAGACAGGCATCAGACCACACTGTGTAGTGGCCCAGTATATGTAGGGTTAGTGTGTGAGTAGCACATATGAGGATGGTGTTGATCAGATAGCCCATATACTGTAATATTAAGCTAGCTTACCATATGTGGCTGTGGCTGTGTTCACATTGGTTGTGGTTATGCACTTTCACACAGGTGTCTGTTACTCTATGCTGTGACATGCCTGTAGAGCCTGCTATATATGCAGGTACATGTGTATTCCCCCATAAGAAATGTAGGCCAGTGTTGTGGCAATCTGTCTGTAGCCTGCACAGTGCTTTGTTACATGCCTAGCAGCTTAGTGTACTTACCCAGTGTGATGTTATGTCCATATACTTGCCAGATGTACTGCTGCCAGGCCACCATAACAGTCATGTATGTCAGACAAAACAGTGGGATGCTGTACAGATGTATGTCACTAACTAGTGGGTAGTATGTGGCCATGGCACCTCTGTACCAGCAGTTATTATGTGTCAGGACAGACAGGGGTGTGTGAATGCATAGTCTATGGAGGCAAATGTATACCAGTATTTACATGATATACCCATCTACATGGCTGTTAACATCCACATTGTCAGGCTTGGTCCACATGTCTTGCACTAAGGGGTTCTATGTATACCTCTGGGCTGAAGAGAGTGTGTCAGACTGTCCAACTTCATTGGCCATATCTCTGTGGTAGTCCACAGGATCATTACTGTGCTAGCAGTGGTATTGTACTATGATGTCCTTAGGATGTCTGTCAGTAGTCAATGGTGCACATGTTAAAAGCAGATGTGACCTCTCACACACAACATGTCTGTGAAGACAACCCCATCACAGTAGCAATAGTCTACATATATGCCTGCAATACATACCTGACATCCCCTTGCACTAAGAGGTTGGGACTACTGGGGCTGAGGTAGGGCTCCACTCCATGTTCAGGACATATGGTGAACATATATGTATATATAATTATTCATATATCTATATAGATATATACACATATACATATCAACATACATAGATGGATATGTATATGTACATATATATATATATATATATATATATATATATATATATATATATATACATATAAACACTCAGATATATACATATACACAGCAATATATGTCTACACATTTACAGATAGAGATACATATGCACTTATGGCTATCTACATATATATCTACATAAATAGGCATATCTGTACATATATGATATGCATACATATATATCTATATATACATATATCTATATATACAGATATATATATATATATATATATATATATATATATATATATATATATATATGTGTGTGTGTGTGTGTGTGTGTACATACGAAGAGATGTAAACATGGCCATATATGTTGCACTATACAGAAGTGTACACAGACATATGTATGAATATACATGTGTATGTACATGTAGACATATATCAACCTATTATATGTATATATCCATATTCCTGCCATGTGTAAACCTCACAGTTGTGTATACCCTCCCAGATGTATCTCACCGTATATATCTGCTATGTGTACATTATGGTAAAATGACATATGTGATGCACCAGTCATATTAATAACAAGTACTACAGAATTGTGGAAGTAAAGGCAATTGATCAATACTAATCAATATGTGTATTGACAGATATATTGGAAAACAACAGCTGTCTTCACAGTGGTCATGGTGTAGTGGTTAAGTGTTGTGACTATAATGTATTCGGTCCTGGGTTCAAGACCTACAAGGGCTGTTCATTTTGTTACTGGGCAGAACAAGGGCTGTTGGATACAGCGTGATTAAGGCAGTGCTGAGCAGCTTTAAGCATGTTTGAGTGGGTTTGCATGAAGCTAAGCTGTGCTAAGCTATGGGTAAACATACTGGCGCTTACACAGTGTAGGCTTTGCTTACCAGTGCACAAATCAGCTTAGCTGTTATATTGCAGCAATGTTGATACCTGCTAAGCATGGCTTAGCCCTGGTAACCAGTTCACACCACCCAGTCTCATAACATAGCAGGGTAATGACATATGTAATAAGTGCATGTAATGCCATGTACAATACATGCGCCTATGTGCTGTCATTATAGTAGCAAGGGGTGTGAGTGTCATGTGTGGTACACAGATGTATATGAGGCCTGTACAGCACTGTTATCCATGTGAATGTGTTACATACAGGGGTAGTAGCCCGGGGTATGTGCTGTCACACTGGCATGTAGTGTATCATGGCGGTACTACTGTTGACAGTGCTTACCCAGGCAAGAGTAGAGTGCTAAATGTAGTACTGACAACAGGCACACCTGCAGGCATAACTGGACTCTCAGACCTCCCTGTTATATCCCTGGTGTGTGAGCTGTGTCACAGTATATAACCCCTACTGGGTAATGATCCAACATGTGGAATGTAACTGTAGACTACCACCTGTACATCACATGTTAGTGAGGGCTTCTGATGTGTAGTTATGGCATACATATTGTCAAACGTCTATCTGTCAACACATTCATCCTACTGCATAGCTACTTGCCAAGCTGATGACTGTCAGTCCCTGTACAAATGTACAGATGGCAGTTATCCAGCTGGGATATGTACAGGCAACCTAAGCTTGATTGAGACTGACATGTCTGCCCAGCTATGTAAGAACTGACACATATAGGAGATAACACCCTATACGCACCACATGCCACGGGTACCTCCACTACACTACCACAGTCAACAGAACATGCTTGAGTAGAGGTCTCCATCACAGACACTAACCATATGTTGTAATGCATGTTGCATACATGTCAACTTGATCACCTCAGTGGCCATGTCCAGGAGGCACCTGGAGGAATAGCTGATGCATGTCACTCTCACCCAGAGGGTCACCACAGTAGTGTCTGTCAATAGATTGCCTGCTGCCACATGGCAGGTGACAGTATGCTACTGTACAAACAACTCCTACACAACCCATCTCTCCTTGGACAATAGCTAGGTATACAGCTGTGACCACCTGCAGCAATGCACCCCAGTACTGACACATGTGTACATGTGCATGACTGAGTATAGCAGTGTCTGTGTGTTAGCACACCTGTACCTGGGAATTCCATGAGGGCCTTCACAACCACCACAACACCCATTGCCATAGTCAGTTGTGGCTGCTGCTGTATGGGACATTATATGCACCCTGTTAAGCTCCTCTCCATACCGGCTACACGAGCCTTGCAGTTCCAACACAACAGTGTTGTAGAAATGGGTTGGTAGGCATGGGATACCCATTGTGTTCTGGCAAGTGTGTGTATGTGTGCATGTCTGTATATCTGCAGGGTACAGCATTCTGAGGCCACATACTCCTATTACAATACCCATTGCCACAAAGTATATAGTGTTTTTGCTGCACATAGGTGAGGTATGACAATGCAACACCCTACTAGGCATGTGGCATGTGCATTAGATGCATATCCCTGTAGTACTACTGTTGGGATATACAATGGGTTGTATCACAGTTGTGGCCAATGTGTGATGGTGGGTATGTCAGAGTGTCATCATGGGTTTCAGGGAGTACAATATCCACTGGGGGATGTGGGTGCTATGTACACTGTCATTACACCAAGGTGCACCGGGTATATGTTCTATGTACCATGTTATAGTTACCACTGTCACCATTAACCATACAGGTAACTGATACCACAATCCAGGCCAGTTATGCATGTGCTGTGTGCAGCCTACCTGTAACACATTGGACACATGGTCAAGTTAGTTAGCAGTGATAGACCCAGGTCTCTCGGATATGTGTCTACCTGTTATGTGTATGTTAATGTGTATATGAAGGTATGTCACACTATGTATTTTCCATATACACCCATTACATCCCCCATTAACATACTGTACATGTCTGGGGATGTTCTGCATGTAACATGTAACCTGGAACACACCTCACCCTAAACGCTGTGTGGTGTGTGCAATAAAAGCCACACACTTTAGTATCACTACATACCTATGTAGGGGTCTAGTCCCAGTGTTGCCAAGTCAGAGTGTGCATGTATGTGGATGGGTCTACATCAGGTTGTAGATTATACAGATCCCAGCGGGTTACCTGTCCATGTGGCACAGGCAATAACTGTTATACAAACCTGTGACATGTGTTCAACTGTACCCCAGATATGTCACAGCCATGATGTCCCCACAGTGCCGTACCCTGTCATGGAATATGACTGCAGACCATCCTCATGCTGACACATGTACACCTACAACACAAATGGATATCATTATTGAGACCACAATCAGCCAGTGTTACTAACAACTATAATGCATCATTGCTGGATGGCTATACTACCTGACATATATGCATTACACTTTACTCCTTACAACATGTTACACTGCATTACTGTGGTACACTGTAGTACAGTCACCATGTGTATCAGAACCATATTAGTCTGTCCCTGCATTAATGGTATGGATGACAGGGATGTGGCACAGGTATCATCATATGCACAGGATGTATAGTTGGTTTGCCAGCGGCTGAGGGTGGGCCATACATTTGACACCATGTGTGTGTGGGTGAGGTGTGTAATGAGGTGAACTGGGTGTGGTGTGTGTAGGTACGGGGTCACCCTAGGTGTGTTCGTATAGTGTGTGTTTGCATGCACACAGTTCTACCATGTGGCTGCTCTACACTGGTGTTTATGGACAGCTGCAGACCATACCTGGCAGGGTGTGCAGTTCACTGCTTCCGGCCATGGACATGTGGATTGTGCCTGCCAGGGGTTCCATGGGCATGTCCAGGTACAGGCCTCAATGTGCTACTCTCACCTGATTATGACAAATGTCCACTGGAACCAGGTCTCTCCTGGTACTTGCCAGGACCACATGCTCATGGCCTGCTGTGGTGTGGTGTGGACAGCATAACCCCCTTGCAGTGCCGGGGCTGGTACTGCCACTCTGGGAGCCCCTTGGTGTCCTAGCATGTACATGTTGACTGCCAGCTGTTGGCATTGCTGGCCTACATCCACGCGGCCATTGCCGCACTCCCACCACATGTTCAAGCACAGATAGACCACAGTCGATGAGTACCATCATCTCACCAGGCCGTCTATCCATGAAGTCAGTTACCACACATATGGCACCAGCCAGTTCATGGGCATTGTCACTTGCAGATATGAGAGCAGTCGTCTGCAACCTCAGGCCCTGTCTGGTGTAACATTCCATACGTGCCTGCGCAGCCATGACAGCATGAAACATGCACCTGCTGGTACCAGCTGTGTTGCTTCTGCCAGGGGCATGATGACCAGTGGCCCTACCATGAGCACCCAGGAACATCTGCCTATGTGGTGCCCTGCCGGACATCTGGCCCTCACAGTAGGCAAGGTTACCAGACACAGTAGGCAAGGTTATCACACTTTCCTGTGCACTGCCACCAAATGCCAGCTGTCCCTCCGCTATGGCCACTGGTGATGGGGTATGTATAGGCACTAAAACTGTGTGCAGGGTTGGGGTGGCTAAAAGGGGGGTATCAAATAATGGCTCTGTTTTGGTCCCTGACAACCTCATCTGTGCCTCAACAGTACTATCATCATCTTCAGTGTCTGTATGGACACCATCAGATTGCATGCAGGAGGGACCCTGACCCACCTAGCCACCTGTGGGGGAAAACAATAAATGCACTTTAAAACCTGTACAGAATTGCATAACAGTACACACACACACACACACACACACACACACACACACACACACACACACACACACACACACATTGGCCAAGGTAATACGTACCTGTCCATGACTTTACAGACAGTCCCACGTATATTTCCATGCATTCTTCATCCTGAATCACACCTGGTAACATACACTCATTGATACCACTCATAAACATATCAGTCCTCTAAATGTCTAGACAAGTGTTCCCAATACAAGACCTGTTACTACATTACCTGCCTGACCTGTGTGTAGTGGTTTTACATGGCCTCACTGCTGTCATTCAGTGCTCACCCTGTGTATGTCTGAACATTATGAGCATGGCCCCTATATGTGTGGGCTACTATGTTCACTCATTAATATCACGCACTGAAGTGTCATGTGTATGTATTGCTTAGTACATGCTAGATATGCTGCTCAATCAGCCTATCATATAACAACTGCAATATATGGATACACTCCCTGGTGTTGACTAGTAATTCCCCAATGCATCTGTAGTGCTGCATAGATGGGTTGTCGGCCACCTCTCTGCTGAATGCGATATTAAGGGTATACCTGGTGTCTACCTTCCCTGTCAATGCCTGTTCCATGCTACAGACCTTATTATACTATTAGCTGCCCTGTGATTACATACATGACAAGTATTCCTGGTGTGTAATGTGGCAGTCCATGTCCATGTACTGCATGATCCCAAAGGAAGGTACTGCTGTATGAACAACCCCACAATCACACATGTGCATATATGACCACCCACACAAACACACACAGATGTACACATGCATCCTACATGCATCAACCTCCCTCCACTTCACCAGAGTGACCCTACAGACAACCTAACTACCCACCAGGATGCACACACACACACACACACACACACACACACACACACACACACATACAGGTGAGGTTGCACAATGATAGTACACACAGTCCTCCTATTACCCATCTGTCAACATGCATAACATATGGTACACAACAGCATGCAGTGCAGCTATAGTCAATCCATGCTAGCAACAGTATGCATGTGAGTGATGCATGTCCTGTGTCACTACATGATGCCCCTTCCCCTGGATACCGCTGCACCCACGCACACAATATTGCTGTGCACCTGTTCTGTACCCTGCCATGTACTGTGCACCACACCTGACAGGTGTACAACCCATTGCTGAATGTGTAGTACTGTGTCAGTTATGTCAGCTTTAATGCTTAGATACCCCTACGTTTTTCAGCAACACATACCTGGGATGATATGTGGACAGATGTCATTTGCGAATGCCTGATGCCTGATTTACATCTCTTAACATCAGCGGACCATGTATGACCAATCCAATACTATTACATTGACAACCATCAGAGCATACCGTGACTATGGGGGGTGTACACACCCTTATTGATATGATGCACCCTTCCTTGATCTGGCATGGGACGCAATCACCACATATCTTAACAGTATATGGGCCTGATATGTGATCTATGTCCTGTACTTTCACATGCAGTGTCTACGGAATGTGTTAGGTGTGTGGATGCTGACCGTGATGCATACACTCCGTGCCGGCATATGTGTGCACACCCTTATCATGACAGTTTATTGCACCTATTGTTATGTGTGCTACAGTAGGCACGGGTATATTAGCATGGGCCATCTGCATTTGCCAGTGTATGTTCAGTCTGCCCTACACATGTCCCCCTAATCTGCATGATTGCAAGATCTACTCATGTGCATATCCCGGGTTCCTCTCAGTTTGTCGAAACTTCAGCAGTTCAAACACCATATGATCGAACTGTGAAGTTCAAAAACTGATTATCGCGAAGCCGCGGAACACCAAATTCTTTTCCAGGGAAAGAATTTGGTGGGCCTTTTCTGTGGCTTCGCGATTTTCAGCACTGTGGTGGAAAGTTACGGGTCAGGTTCAGGTAAGTGTGCGATTGTGTGGACGTTAGGGTTAGGGTGCAGGTTAGGTGAGTTAGGGTTAGGGTGCGGGTGATGTGGGTGTGCGATAGTGACAGAATTTAGGGTTAGGGCGGGATAGGTGAGTTAGGGTTAGCGCACGGGTCAGGTGAGTGTGCGATAGTGATGGAACTTAGGGTTAGGGTTTGGGTTAAGGTAAGTGGATAGATAGTGTATATACAATTTAGTGTAGGGTTAGATGTAGGATTTTAAGTGTATGTGTGTGGATTGCTGTTTTTTTGGTGTGCTTGTGTTGTGTGTGTGTTTCTTGGAACAGCGATTTTTTTTCCCTGGGAAAAAATCGCTGTTCTAAGCCTTCGATGGTTTTGCACTTTGAGGTTAGAAGTTCAAACATATTGCCATTTCGACGAAGTGATATACACCCCACATCCCTTGGTATTCACACACTGCCATCTCTATTGCTGTGGGGGTAGGGTTACATCTGCTACAGTTCCTGAACCTGACTATGTGCAGATACAGCCATTCTTAGCATCCTTAGGATCCCTGCTGCAGTGCACTGGTGTATCATGCTGACACCCCCCCACCTTTTTGCGGATGCTTGACAAGTAAGGCCTACACCTGTGTCACTTTGCAGTGTCCCATGCACTGAACACCACATGTTATACAGCCTAGTCTCAGCTGATAATGTGGACCACAGTAATACCTTATGCCATAGTGTAACTCTACAACAGTTGCCATTGTCCTACCGGTATATACACTGGTGTTGCACTGTATATGGGTGTTGTTCCAAACATGTTCCTACTGTAGGCCATGTCTCCCACCCTTATGTCACACCCTGTGGACATATTCTGCAATGACAGGATGTTAGTTAACTTGCAGGTGTCTGACATACCCTTCCATTACCCCATCATGTTCACCACTGTGATGCTGTGCATTTAACAGCAGCAATAAATGCACATATACAGCATGCATTCTGGGTAGGTCTGTTAGATGTGTGCATGGAATATACCATAGCCATTGCATGCCCGGTGTATTGGCAAGCATCTACATAAACCACTCTCACCAGCTACAGGCTGCTGCTTTGGTGGTATACCGGAGGGACCTACATAAGAGGGTGAGAGATGCAAAATCAGTGGCCACACTTGTGGTATTGCCACAGGGTGGGTGCAGAATTACAATACATCAACAGTACATGTCCACAATACTACGACATATGCACTTCTGTTTATCACTACCATGCAGCAATAAACTATATCTATGACATGTCAGATATGCATGATCTACCTGTACAAATGTGGATGTATATGCAACAGTGGCCTACTGATGTGCCCTGTGGCCTTACCTGCATGCTCCTCGGCCAGTGTGTAGGTAGTACCCACCTCCACAAAGGTGTCCAGGAGTTAGTGGTTATGCGCATGGGCAGGTGCCATGAGGCTGACTAGGAGCTCCTCCACACGTGTCAGGGGGTTGGATGGCATGGCCCCCCCCTGTGGTGAGGTGATCCCCTGGACTGCAGCAGCACACCAACGGGCATTGCGAAGCAAGTCAGAACAATGATGCCAGACCTGCTCATAACTGCGATTGTGCAGTCCGACATCATTGACCCCTGTAGACTAGGTCATTCCACAGAGCGGTCCACTCCTGCTGATCATGGGTGGCCTGGCCAAACAAGACAGGGTACTGCTGTATGAGGTGGTTCACCACAATGTCATTCTCAGTGGCTGAGTATGCTGGAAGCCTTCCATGGGACATCTTGCCTGAAAGACATAAAGATGGACACAGGTGTGAGCAAGTCATGCAGCAAGGTTACCACAGTTCTTAATACACATCACTGTCACCCCCCCACCATATCAGTGACAACAAACTGTACACACAACTCAATAGGTATGGCTACAGCATACCTACCAGTGGGGCATATATTGTATTGTACCACACTTTGTGCAATGTGTTTGTAGCCATGTTCCCTGTGTGGACACTATAATTGCTGTCCTGTTACAAACTATTCACCTGCATGCCATTGTCAAGGCTACTATGGTTCCATATATGCCTGTAGTATGCTTGCTATGTGGTTGTTGCACATCTGACATTCTGTGTTATTGGAGTTATCTATGCATACTGTTGGACATGTTGTGTAGACTATCACTACCAACATATGTTTTATAAAAGTGACACAACAGCATGTATATGTACTTTTGGCCAGCAGAACCACCTCTCCAAACTCATCTGCCTATGTTGCCAGGCCACATCACATGTGTGACCCACCCTGGGGCCTCCTCATGTACTGGTCCAGCAATACCTTCAGGTGGAACCAACTCAGGGGATATTGCCCCCCCCCCGGGGGCACACACAGACATGATCTTGTCCCCCGAGGTCAGGTCCCGGGTCTGTTCCATAACGGGCTCCACAGACAAATGTGGGATGTGCTACATCACCTTAAGGCACCCAGTACACAGTCACAGGGCCCACATGCTCCTCCTTCTTAGCCTCCAGGCCAGTCACCTTTAGGACATGGACTGCTGTTGTGAGTAGCAGTGGGTGGGAGGCTTGTTCCCATTGTGTCCATATTGGGGCCCATGGGGTGTCCACATCACTGACCACACACACCATCCAGGATGTTTACATACCACATGTGTCACATACCACCCCTGTAGGCTGTCCTCTATATCTACCACCCCTGACCACCTCCACAGCCATACCTGCCATACTTCCCCATATTCCCATTCCATATTTCACAGACAAGGCCAATGTGGTCCCAGAAAGGGATTCACATGTGACATACTCATCCATGTTGGACACACTGACAGCTGTAAATATGTCTTTGTATTGCCATTTGTGCTGTTCCCTCACAGATAGCATGTGCCACTGTGGTGGTACTATAGGGGACATGTATTTACATACATATATGTTTGTGTGTGTGTTTGTATATATGTAGACATTTGCATATAGGTATATATCTATATATGTGTAGATATATATGATGTATATATGTGTTTATATATATGTCTACACATGGGTATCTGTATATTTGTGGACATACATATATATATACATATATATATATATATATATATATATATATATATATATATATATATATACACACACACACACACACATATGCATACCTATATATGGAGTACATTCGGACATCAGGTCCACAATCTCACAACACCTTCCTGCACAGCTGCAGTGTTCTGCCTTGCTACAACACAGACAGGTGCCACACATGGACACAGCCTGACATTAGGGGATATATGTAGAGCCATATGCATTGCACCTATGGCATTCCTGCATGCTACAATACAGGTTAATCTGGGTATCCTGCAAAAGGTAGGCTCTGGAACCCACATGTCCATCATTATGGCATTACTTCCACCACCAGCTATTGGCCACTGTAATATACATGCTTCCCATTACACAACACACACTATGATGGCTTACATCTTATCTGTCAGTGCTGCTCTGCACAGTTGATTGCTATGGCCCACTATCCACAGGGACAGACTCTATTGTCCTTAGCAGTTGTTCAGCTGAACATCATTACAACAACACCTGATGGAACATATAAATCATTCCACATCATCTATCCCATTATTATGGACCAAGTACTACAGTCATTTACATGCATATATACTTCACATACCTGTTGTGTGAATGATGTCTCTTCTGGATATTTTGCTGGATGTTTTTTATTTTGTTTATTTGTTTGTGCCTTTCACGCACTCTCTTTCTCTCTCTCTCTCTCTCTCTCTCTCTCTGTCTCTCTCTCTGTCTCTCTCCAGTAAATGGACTGAGCTGCTTTGAATAGATTGCAGCATGGATTTTGTAGGTGATGCACATGATCAGGTGATGGCCTCTGCACCAGTCAGTGTCCTCCACTTGCTACCTGCATACAGCATGCTGTGTAGTATTTCCAATTACCACTGTCATGACAACCAACTACTATAAATCCCTACATCATGTGGGCATGGTCCCTTTACCTTTCCTGTATGGTGGACATCCTTCCTGTGTGTGGGCAGCAGTGTTACAGAGAGCAGGTAGCAATACATCTTACAAGAGAACCTGCACACTCAGGCCAGCTACATATTTGTAGGAGGTTCCAGAACTACAGACAGAGTGTGGCTAGTGTTGTTGGAAGCATTGTATAGCACCGATGTTACAGGGTATGTGTGTACATACTAGTTTACCTTGGAATGCAGTCTGTCTGCATAGCTCTCAACTGTGGGCCTATCCACTTGATGGCCAGAGGTGTGCCTATTATGTTTTGTCTGTCCACCACACAGGTCTTGTGTCAGATATATCACTGGCAGTGTGTCTGTTGAGTGCTATCAGTACATGGCTACATCCATTTCTGTTTCTAACTTCATATTCCTGACTATGGATATGTTGCAGACTATCCTGTAACACCAGCGACTTGCTTAGTATATGACAACAGTATTTCACATATGGGCCTGTGTTACAGCCTCTGTCCTCCACCTACATGCCAGGCTTTGTACATATCATGTGCTGTCAGAGGTTGTTATGTAGTGGGCTGTGAGTATGTCATGCTGCTATTCCTGCCATCAGTCCACTGCTGTTGTGGCCCCCACACATATTGTGGGGTTGTGTCCATATATGTGTGGGCTTCATCTACACAATAAATGTGTGCCCTTATGCACTCCAGAGGCCAGTGTATGTAACAGTGATATATGGCCCTGTATTATTCAGTCTATGGGGGGGATGCACCATAACTAACCTAGGCTGTTACAACATGTGGGGGTATTAGGGTTAAGATGCCTTAAGGTATCTGGAGGTACATTACCGTACAATTCAACTTGGGTAAATGCAGGCCTACTGCTTCCTGACATACAGACTGTTCTGTTTGTCAGTGTGATTGTGATGGTGTCAGTTATGCATTGTTATGTAATGGATGCATCCCATTGTGTCAACTGAGGTCTTTACCCGCTAGGGATCGTGTACAGAGTGTAGATAGAGGCTGCTGGACTATACATCTGCATTACTTACTGTTTATTGACTGGTATCCTGTGGCCCAGTCTGTCTTTATTATTGTACTACTTGAAGGCCTCGGCCTGCAGAGCAACATATGTAAACCTTTCCAGACTACTGTATTAATATCACTGTTTCACAGTTGCATTACTCTGTTTATATGTATGTCAGAGTCTAAACAGCTATATGACATGGCATATACAACTGTAATAGTACACAAAAAAAGTTTTGCTATGCATGCAAACCTGTGTGTGGTGTTATATCCTTTGACCTCTCTGTGGGTATATGTTGCAGGCAACAACTGTCATTTGTATGGGTGGCTCATACAGTGTCCATTTGGTAAGGTGGCAACTGTAGGCATAGTGGCTCTTCTGTATTGTGTGCACCTTCTACATATGTATCTTGCTATACATATCTCTGTGTGTGTATGTGTAGTTACATATATATATATATCTATATATATGTATATATGCATATATATGTATCAGCATATATGTGTCTGTGTATATGTATCTTAGGAATGTTGATTGCTTTCACATTGTACATTCCCTATGGTAGCCAGACTATACCGCATGATATGTCACTGATACCAGCCTGACATCATACAGGTGGGCTGGAGTACTGTTAACATCTTGTGCCCATTTCGTGTGAGGTCCTGGGTATCGGGGTTGCAACAGTTGGCAGTGTATTGCAGGGCAGACGTGTTTGACTGTGGGGGGGGGGGGATACCTAATCGTAAAGACGTATGTTGTTTGGGCCCCCTCACCCCGTTTAACGGTGCATGTGGACATATATGTTTTTGTTATGTTCTCTTTTATATTTATCGATATATTTCTGCATATACCTATATAGATATATATTTATGCTTACATATATTTATTGCTATATATATATGTATATATATATATATATATATATATATATATATATATATATATATATATATATATATATATATATATATAGACATATGGATGTAGAGATATATATCTACAGATGTATGCATATATATGTATATATGTTTTCATATATATATATATATATATATATGTGTGTGTGTGTGTGTGTGTGTGTGTGTGTGTGTATATATATATATATATGTGTGTGTGTGTGTGTGTGTATATATATATATATATATATATATATATATATATATACATATATATAGATATGTTATATCTAGTTAGATATTAATATATATACATACACACACACACACACACACACACACACACACACACACACACACACACACACACACACACATCTACATGTTCAAATACATTTCCTTGAATGACTGGGCTGGATGATATGTTTCTGAAAACATCAGGGTTACATATATTTGAAATGGATTAGTGGTAAATCACTTTGGCTATGGTGTGTAGCATCCTAGGTTTGAGCCTTGCAAAGGCTGTTTATTTTGTTGCTGGGCAGAACAAGGGCCGTTGGATAAAGAGTGATTAAGGCATGTTTAAGCAGTTATAAGCGGGACTGCGCGGGTTTGCACAGAGTTAAGCAATGCTAACTTCCGATTACAGTTTCTTATACTCAGTTAGCTTCTAAATTGCTTAACCTGTGTAGGCATTGCTTACCACCACACAAACAGGCTTAAACCCGTTTACTACTGCTTAAAAGTGCTTACTCCCACTTACCCCCATACTAATTTCTTTAAAAGAAAAGAAAAAAGGGTTGACAGGAACGGGGTGAAAATGGGGCACAAAGAGGGAAAGACAGCAGGGAATATAGCTAGGGATGTGCAGGAGAGTGTAGGGAAGGTCCATAGCTGCCCATTTCTTCTACAGCAACAGCTGTGCATATACACTGAATTTGGATGTAGATTTGGACACTCAAACCCCTGAGAGAGGGGTGAAGACAACAATAATATGGTGTGATGCCAATTAGACCAGATAACATGTGTCCTGTGAGCACGTGTGCAAAATGGACAGCTATGTATGGGGCGATATTATTTTTTGGGAACAGATTGCCCTTTTTTTTCAGGTGAAATTGGGATGTTGGGGAGGGATAGTAGGTATATTTGGGGAGGTAGGTTGGGTAGGTTAACAGACAAGACAAACAAGATGCATATAGCAGCGGTATATGACACATGTGGGGGATAAACACCTTGATGGGGAGGGGTGTTAGGAAATTGGAAGCCCATGAGCTCCCTAGTGGAAGCAGTGGGACTGAGGTCCCCACCCATGGGCAGTCACCACTGCACCTTCACAGCCCCAAAGGTGGATATGCTGGGGCTGAGTCAGAGAGTCAGGCCGATCCTCTAGTCATGACATGCGGCCCTCAAGCTGGCGTAGCAGATCTCCAAACTGCTGATTGAGCTCGCTACGCACCACAACTAGGACCTGGCGATGGGTGACAGGTTCCTGTCTGCATCCACTCCCGGGGGGGGCGAGCCCCATCCACTGAGGTGGTTCCACCGAAGGTGATGCAGGACCAATGGATGAGGAGGTCCTGGGTTTGGCCCCAGGCATGCTGGTGCACAGTGCCACGGCCAGCTAAGGTAGGACAGGTAGATCCGCTGGGACCCGCATTTGCATACGTGCTATGGTGTTTATGGTTTATCAACATATGTGGGTTAGTAATTGTCAACACATTCCAGGATTAGGTATAACAGCATGCATAGATATTCCCATTCCCACCAGATATGGAACAGTTGCATAGCAAATGGACCACATGCATATATGGGACCACAGTGGTAATAACAACAGCATGCAAGTACATTGATGGCACCATGCCACCAATGTTGGAGTATTTCAACATAGCACATTCATAGAAACAGATTTATATAATTTCAAAACACTTGTAGTCCAGATAATGGCAGGTAGTTCCAGTGTAAAAAACTCTTCTTTATTCAACCACAGACATATAAGCGCTTTCACAGATAACTTCTGCTTCTTCAGATACAAATGCATGCTGTCTACTGTGTAACTTATATATCTTGAACCAACTAATTAAGTCACAATCATCTTAACGAAACATCCTTCATTAAGTAAAAACATTCAGTCCTTCAATGTGTAAACATGATTTAGTTGGTTCAAGGTATATAAGTTACAAAGTAGACAGCATGCATTTGTATCTGAAGAAGCAGAAGTTATCTGTGAAAGCACTTATACATCTGTGGTTGAATAAAGAAGAGTTTTGTTACACTGGAACTACCTGCCACTTTTTGGACTACAAGTGTTTTACATTTAATTTCAGTTTTCCTGGTGGACTGAAGCCTCTAGCAAGGAAGGTGTGGTTTTTTACTTGAGATGTATATAGTTATCAAACAATAGGACATATGTCACAACATTACAGTGGAGTCATCACATACCAGTTGAGGTGGGTATTTAGTGTATTGTTGGAGATATGGTGGGGGGGGAGATGTCAATTAACAACTAGTATATTCCTATAGTTCACATTACTTTCCTAGTCAGTGCTGTTATCTGTACCTTACAAGTATTACTACACTATTCTATTGCCTTAGTTTGGACAGTGATATGGCTGACGACAGCTATATACATGGACTGGTTTTACCTGCAGTATACACCTCTTACCTGGCATACCTGTGGAGGAATTGTTTGTTAACACCAAATGTTTCTACACATACTCCCAGATTCCAGGTTGATGTTGTGCACATAGCTGTCCATCTCTTTCTGCACAGACTCTGGCCATGCCTTGACCACATGCAGGTGAACCGGGACATCTCTAGACTATTGCCCTCTTCAACATTTAGTGACTTACCACACTCTTATACAGGCTTTCCTACACAGTTATATTATGTAGCACAGTGTGGGTGACAGTGATCAGTGATACCTTATTATTCAGAGCAACTGCAACACTCACAATGCCATACAATACCAGAGTAAACAGTACCAGTACAGGGTATCAGGCTTTTATTTCTCAGCACAGTGTTCATATCTGACGTACCTGTGGGAGCAATGTTTGTTAGCACTACCTGAATGTTGCCACACAAAGTACCAGATTTCACATTAGAATTATGCACATACATCTCACTCTGTTACTGTACACACTCTGGTCACAGCTTGTCAACATGGGGGTGTAGATAGGACATACTTGGCTTATTACTCTCATAACAGTTTGGGGAGTTGCTAGAGTGACAGGTTTGTTCTTATAGATGTGTGACAATCAGTTGTATTTCTTGTTTGCTGCCTGTACGTCTGGGATCATCTCACTGATTTCCCAGGGGGACAGAGTGACAGGCAGCAGATATGGGCCAATTTACTGGTTATTCTGGACATATCTGTACAGTTGTGGGGTATGATTCTGTATGCAGACTACAACCACTTCCAGGATTCGAACCATGGCTGTGTGTGCTAAAAATGCAACAGCTCACATCTCAGTTGCGTGTGCTATTCGGATTTTGTTGTCTGTCTTTTCACTGTTTTCTGTCTATGTGTCTCTCAGTTGTACTAAATGACCTCTGGGGATTACACCAGTCATATACAGACATTTCTACACATTTTATTTATGTTGCACAGTGTGGGTAACAGTGCTTAATACAACAGTACTATTAAGTGATTGCAAATCTACATTACCATATGATACCAGAGTAAACACATGCAGTCCAGCAGTTAGACCTTTATTGTCAGGCTATTATGCTTTTATTTACATACAAACTATATGAGACTCTTCCTGCCATATTCCCTGGTGTATGCAGTACTTGCCTTAAACAATACAGGTTTTATACTGGCAATTAACTTACTAATACTTTTAGATTTATTTCCTATGACAGTACATGCAAGAGTATTACTAACCTGCCTCGCATCGCAACCTCTCCAGGCGACATCCATGGGCCTCCTGGTTCGTGACCCACTCACTTGCCACTATGAGGGACATAAGAGGAATATTTAGCCATACCTATCCATAGTATACATGAGCTGGCAATTATTAAACAGGTAGTGGAGTGATACTTACACACAGCTGGGACCACCCCTGCCGTCCTAGCCTCTTGAATGTTAGCATGTGGAGTACTACAATGTACTGTGTATTTTATGTCAATTATTTTGTTTATTTAAATGTTTTAAATTAAGTTTTTACTCAATCAGATGCTATTAGACAGGTCACATGTTAAGAAGATACTATGTAAATAAGGTCTGTTTTTAAATGTATTATTCTGAAGTCCTGTTATTTTTTAGAACAAAAGCTCTTATCTTGTTCGATAACAGGAGGTGGTGGAGTTCTGTATGGCAGTTCTTTAGATTAATGGAGTTCTTGTACTAGTGCTGCAGTGTTTTGTCTTTCATTTTACAACTGAGGTATGCTAGTCCATATGAGAGGGTGGATAAGTGGGGTGCTATTAGCACTTGTTTCACCATTGTTTAGTGCTTCCTGTTTTTTCTCTGCTTAGTATAAACATGAACACATCCATCTTAGCATAAGAGGTGTTGGCAAGTCAGTGGCTGTGGAAAAACACTGAACAATTCCATAAATTGATCTCAGGTGAACAAAGGGCAGCCACCTGTTCTGGGGATTACATAGTCCTGTTTGGGTTTAATGTATTATGCTACTGCCTGCCCTCTCCAAGGCAGAATTACAAGAATTATATACATGAAGAAACATCCAATGGTCCCTGCAGTCCTTCAGACAAGCTAAAACAAGTATCATTACCATTCTGCAATACCTCTAAGAATAAATTCTGCTTTGCATGCAGCATTTCTACATTTCTTGGTAAAGTTCTGTATACTGCTATCACCAGCTCTCTGCAGAGGAAGTAACATGCCAGGTGTCCTTCATGAGCATGCAAAGTAAGGGATACATTTATTTGGAAATTGCATTATACAAACACCACCCGATGCTCTCACGTCTACACCACCAAATGCTCTCATGTCTATGTTTAGAACAGTAGACCACAATTGCAGGGTTTATAAATTACACCTGCTGCAGGGAGATATTAAACCACATAACACTGTGTAAAAGTCACAGTTAAAAGGCAGACACTTTAGCAAAGCACTGTACAGTCTTCCTTTGTTACCTTCTGGTCAGCGTAGGAAATGACAACAGCAGGGTTTATGAGATCTTTTGTATCCTTGGTGAATACTTTCTTCATATTGGAGATCAGCTTGTTCTCAACCATAGACAGTCCTTCAGCTCTGTAGATACAAACTGTAATTTTACCACACCTCTGTTCAGCAGGGTAACTAGAAGGTATCATCAAATTTCTGAGAAGAAAAACAAACACATGAAAACAGAGTTATAGAAAAATCATTTATTTATTTTACCATGACACTGTAGGCCTAAATTAAGAGGTTTAATGGAATAACATTCTGTGTAAATAAATGTGTGCATTGTAGCACTTTTCTTATTTTTTTTATAGGTACGTAAACTAGAATCTTCTGATTGTTAAATGTCATATGTTGGAGCTTAATAAACCCACATTTATAAGTTTATACTCATTTAAATATGCCCACTGTATTCATCCAGTCTGATCTCAGAGCACACCAGCAGCAATAAGAAAGAATGCCTCAGGGATTTATTAACAGCACATATAAGTCACTCTGAAGCTAAAATGATTGGTCAGCTTTGCACAATGAGCAGCATTGCTAACTGAATATGCAAGACTCCAAGCAACCCTACATATCAAGCAATGCCTGCGCTAAGGTGCAGCAAGGCTCAAGCGCACAATATAAACACAAGATGACCATCAGTAAACAGGTGAGTGCAAAGAGCACAACCTGGAATACATAAAAGCAGGGGGAGACCAACAAATAAATAACAGTCACTGCTCTGAAGTGAATCAGGGACAAACCTTATCAGAATGAGGAACAAATCCAGAAATCATTATGGATAATCAGGGATACCTTTTAAAATGTTTGTATTATAATTTGAGATGTTGGGAGTGTAAATCAATATACATTTTCAAATTTGAAAGGCGTATACACCTCTAATTAATGTAATTATTTACTAAAGTAAAATTCACTATCTTTCTTCAAAGGTGATCCATTTTTACAAGAGATTTAGAGGGACAGCGTTAACCTTGAAGTCAAACTGTGGGATGTCCTTGAAAATCCATGACAGAGAAGTATTCTACCAATAGACAAGAAAAACTGATACAGCAAGACATTGCATTCAGTGCAGATCATGGACAAGAAGGAGATTCAGTAACATTGTCAGGTTTATTGGGACATAAAACAGAGGTAGTAAACGTTCCATATGAATCAGTCGTGATGTGTGACCAGACATGCAGGTAACATAAGTGTTCAAATTCCCATGCCTTTATATGTATTGAAATAAATATTGAAGTAACGATACAAGGGTAATGAGAAATGACATGCATAAAATTGTGGAACTGGTGGAACAGTTAAGAAAAATAAGAAGCACCATTGATCATAATTCCCAGGCAAATACTGATAGTGGAAACAACAGTACCAGATGTGGCAACAAAATGCATGTTGGGAAGGGTAGGATTTGAGAAATAAAATAAATAATATATATATATATATATATATATATATATATATATATATATATATATATATATATATATAAATCCCAAATCAGTATGTGGTGCAATGCACAAGGGCCTGCCACAGAAACAGAACTATCACTTTGAACATCATATTAATAGAAGGTTATGCTGCTATACATCACAGAGGCTCCTCACTAAAAGAATACAGAGTGTAAGTAATATGTCCTATGCAGACTGCCTCAAGGCCCTATCCCTGTATTATGTTTCTAACTGGCTTTTGAGGGGAGATCTATGCCTCGCATACAGGGCATTGTCAGGCCCCACTCTGATGGACCTCCTGCATATCCATAAAACAAACAGCTCCAAAATTACCCATTCTAAAGACTTAAACCTTGCCTGTGATATAAATAGGATCTGCTGGAGAGATAGGTATGTATCCCAGAGACTGCCCATCTATGGAACAGGCTCACCATCCTCCCTAACCCAATTCAAGTGCAACTTGGACAATTAGATGGGAAACCAGAAATTCATCCATGGTTTGACACTTATTTCTCTAATGGACATAGATAATCTGTAAATGGTTCATCTCTGAGGCCCGTGATTATACTTATCAGGGGTATCTGAACTTGTCAGAGATTTAGGATGCATAGCTAGGCTTAAAAAGGCCCTTGTGGTCATTATCCTAGTAAACACCTATGAACCTATGACTTGTTTACATCTGCATTTATTGTCCATGTCAGTGCATACTTCATCTGACCTCATTTCTCACACGCACATCATGGCATACTTGAGCTGACCCCTTATTTCTCACACACACACACACACACACACACACACACACACACACACACACACACACACACACACACACACACACACACACACACACTTTTTGTATCATGCTTGTCCTTCCGTAACCCCACCCATCCACCTGGTGCAACTGATAATGACTGTGCCCTGCCCTTTCCACAATTCTTTGTGATTTTAGGATTGCCTGTGCCTGATACACAAAGTGGACAGATAATGCCTGCTTAGTGAAATGTCTGTTTTCATCAAGATGTGTAATGAATTTCACTTTGGCTTAGAATGCATAAGTTTGACACTGTTAGCAGTTGTATTGCTCATACATGTAGTAGTAGTAGTAATGTTAGTAGTAGGAGTAGGAGTAGTACTACAGTATTATTATTTACAATTCACTGCTTGCTCAGTCCCTTGTGCAGATGATGCTGTGATTACCCAACAGGGTGTCTGACATGGGCTACTTATATGTGATGCACAGTAATGAGCCGGCTGACCCTTTTTTTCTTGATAGCGTTGGATTGCAACTCCCTTATTTACATATTGAGTATGTTGCCTTTCCTTTTGTACTTCTGAGGTTTTATAAGGCTATTTGATCATCTAACTAAATGGATGATGGTGACATTGCCCTACACCCTTTGGTTTTGTTTGACATGGGTCTGCTTTGGCTTGATACATAAGTTGTACATATATGTAATGGAAATTCATTTTATACATTTAATAGCTTCATAGTTGGTTTGGTTTGTCTGTGTTGCATATATTACTCACTCAGGTTGCTGCTGACATTCCTGTAAAGTTGATCAATAGTTTGTTTTTACTTGAAATACAGTACACAATGTGAAGATAAGCATTCTTCTCTTCATTACAGGTTCATCACTCACCTCTGTTAATGCTCCAGATAACATTGTTGTCTGGGGTTGCCTACATCTAATGCTCACATTAGCCAGCCAATATATGGGTAAATAAAATATGATAAATTTGCATGTGCCACTCTTACTGTTTCTATGTGGTTAGCTCCTTTTGTTGTTTAATTAAGTGGTAAGTGTGCATTCTGTCTACTGCCTAACAACCAATGACATAGCATATTCTGCATGCCTCTGTCTGTCATGATCATCTCCACCTGCAGATTAATCATCTGATTCCTCATCTGTGTCAGCTGTCCCTGCCTGTGGTGGTGAAAACGGTGCCCCTTGTCCTTCTTTGCCCTGCTGAAACTGTTTCCTGAGTGGGATTTGGAGTAATATGGCACAGACTGGCAGAAGTGATGGGGTCATACTGCAGGGCACCTCAAAATATATCTAGTCACTGAGGAAGACAAAAGCACTCTCTCTGATATTTCTAGTCTGAGTGAGTGCAGTATTGTAACCTTGTTCTGTGAGGTTGTGTGGGTTTCTCATGGGAGTCATGACCCAAGGTTCAAATGCATATACTCCATCCCTCACTAGATGTGCTTGTGGTAAATTGCCCCGAGAAAATGGTAGGTAGAGGTCAGAGGTGTACCATAAATGGGAGTTGTCAAAACTGCCCAGGGTGACCTGCACAAACAGTATAAATGATATTTGGGGCATTACAGACCACCTGACAGTCAATGGAGTGATAACCTATTCTGTTAATGTATCCCTTTCCCAATTCATAGGTTCATAGGTGTTTGCTAGGCTAATGACCACAAGAGCCTTTTTAAACCTAGCTATGCATCCCAAATCTCCGACATGTTCTGGTACCCTTGATAAGTGTAAGCAGGAGCTTGGGAGATGAATCATTTACTAGTAGGGGCTTGAGAGATGAAACATTTACAAGCAGGAACCTGGGAGATGAACATTTTGCAGGCTGCCTGTGTCCATTAAAGACTTAGGTGGCAAACCAGGGATGAATTTCTTGTTCCTCATCCAATTGTCCCAATTACACTTACATTGAGCTAGGGAGGAACTCTGCTTCACATGTATGTGGATCCTGTTCCAGAGAAGGGGTAGTCTCTGGGATACATGCCTGTCTCTCCAGCATGCCCTATTTATATCACAGGCAAGGTTTAAGTTATTAAAATGGGTAAAACTGGTGCTGTTTGTTTTGCGGGTATGCAGGAGATCCATCAGAGTGGGGTCTGACAATGCCTTGTATGCAAGGCATAGATCTCCACTCAACAGTCTGTAGGAGACAGGATACAGGAATAGGGCCTTGAGGCAGTCTGCATATGACATGTTACTTGTGCACTGTATTCTTTTAGTGAGAAACCTCTGTGGATGTTCCAGTTGTTGGATATGCCTGGTTAGGTACATACTAAAGTGGGCATTGTACTCAATGACAGGTCTGATAAATGCAGAATACAGTGGAACAATGACAACCGTGGACCTGAATGGCATACCTTTGCTCATTAGTGGCACAACATAGAAAAATTTCCTCACCACTGTAGAAGCATGATGGTCAAAGGCTAGATTACCATCTATCTGTGTCCCCAAGTCCATGACTACTGAGTCATCTCTTAGGGGTGTGTTGTCAATATGATAGTTCAATCAGTAAAAACAAGCAAAACTCCACAATGTCAAGTGCTTTAATAAAAAAACAAAGCTTTCGGATAAAATATCCTTCTTCAGTGACTTACAAACAAGTGTATTAAACCCAGTATTTTTAAAATACAAAAAAATCCATCACATGACACAGTCAACCTATTAAAGAACAATCAATTAAAATCAACAATTAAGTTTTAAAACCACAGATGTCTAAAAGTATATATGTATATATAGTTAAATATGTAACAAGCATAAATATGCATTATAACCTTCTTGCAGGCTTATTTTATTCTTTGATATTTGGCTTGCAGAATCGGCTTCAATGTAATTTGTTTATTTAAACCTGGATATTTGTCTGCCTCCAAGCGGACAATCCATTCATACACCTTTGTGTCCACTCTGTTCACTATACCGCAACGTCTCACATTCTGATATATAATATATATAACTCTAAAACAAAACTGATATGTATCATCATTTTCTTGAATATGTTGGGCCAGAGAGTTAGTAAGAACTCTCCTATGTATATCTGACTTATGTTCTATAATTCTGTCATGTAGCCTTCTCACAGATTTTCCAACATAGAAGCCTACACATTTTTGACAGGTAGCCAGATATATAATGGAGGAAGTGTTACAGGTAGCAGTGCATTGAAAGACATATTTCTTACCACTAATAGGATGTATAAATTCTGTACTTTGATTGATACTGGAGCAACATGAGCAATTATGACATGGAAAAGTTCCCTTTTTGTTGTGCAACACCTCAAAGATACACATCTGGTGCTAATGAAATATGAAATAGACCGCTTAGGAATATATACTTCCTGTAGTGTACTAAATGTATACACCTTGATGTATACTTATGTAAATTTTTCTGTCAGAATTCCTAATGCTGACATAAATTTAAGATTTGGCACAGTTGAAATCACTTTATATATTATTTACTAGGTCATATAAATATGGAGAGAGTCTTCAAGATTGGAGACATGCCCTTATTAAACCTGTCTTTAAGGGAAAGGGGGATAGAATGAACCCAGAGTCATATAGACCCTTAAGTCTACTTTCATTTTGTGGAAAAATAATGGAGAAGGTAATATTAGATAAGTTAGTGTCAGAATTGGAATGGTTGGGACTTGAAACCATATATCAGAATGCATGTATGTTTTTGTATTTCCTTTAATATAACTGTTGCATTAACTCCTGTGACATCAGGCAAACGCACATCACCAGAACGTGCTTTCCCCTTAACTCTGCTCTCTCTGCCCAGTATATCACCTCTAGCAACTACTGCTTATTCTTGTATACATAATTAATCTAGCGCAGCTCCACTGTGCCATAATTCTGAAAGCACCCATCTGCCAATACTTCCCTTTGCTCCTCCTCTAGCTGGACTATAGATTGTTTTTCTTCTTCCCCTCACAACACCATTTGAGGTCTAACCTGCCCCATTTGCTCTCACTGCACTCGGCCACTCTCTGCTCCCATACCCTACCACCATTCCCACCCACCCCCTCTTTCCTGCCATTTATGCTCTATAAGGCACTCCTCTATTACAACTTCATCCAACCACACTACAGTAGTATCACAACATCATTACTCCACCCCCATGATAGCTCTTCTCACAATCACTCTAACCCTTCCTCCTTGAAAGGAAAAATAACACTAACAAAACCAGTAGCCATACTATCAACCTCAACTGTTACAACCAGTATTAGCTAATACTACACCCCTACCACAGCCCAAACAAGATTAATTATTGCTCAAACATCAGCAATATCTACTTCATCACTTAACATGCCTTACTTAAATATTTCCACACAATCAATACTACTAACAATTCTTGTATTACTTGCACACTTTACTTCTTATCACAACACTCCACCCAGCGCACCTACCCCATCATGCCACCTCTACCACTCACAACACAAAATTTACACAGCTCATCCCCTCTTTCTCCCCATCTATCTCACACATAAACATCTATCCTCATACCCTTAAACTTTTCTTACCCTCCCACCATACCAATATGTGATGCCCCTGCACTGACCCAGTAATCAAAGTGCCTCAATCCTCATCACTGCCAACAGTGGGGGAATGTACACCCTGGGAGGTTGACAAGTACACGCACAGTAAAGTGCGATTTCCCTTAAGAGAACATATAGACCACAGTCAGTCTAGGGTTGGTTTCTCCCTCTTTCTCCAGATCCCCAGTAAGACTCCCCAGTGGCACAGCTATAGGGTTGAGATCTCAGCTGAGTGGCCAAACCAAGACCTCCAGCACCCTCTCTGTCCAACCAGTGATTCATGTCTCTGCCCAAGTAGTTCACACACACACACACACACACACACACACACACACACACACACACACACACACACACACACAGACTTTGAGGAGGTTTGATTTACACACACACACACACACACACACACACACACACACACACACACACACACACACACACACACACACACACACACACACACACACACACACACACACACACACACACACTTGGGAAAGGCTGGCACAGGTTTATTAGCTATGCCCCCTTCTGCCCAGACTACAAGCTAGTTTCCACCACCCTCAGCCACTGCTTATCAGCTACTTTAAGGCCCTTAGCAAAGGGTGTCCATTCTTACTGTGTAATGTTACTATTAATCCAAATGATAGTTTGACCAAGAGCCAGGCTATTATGAGTGGCCTTTACAATGTCACCAAATAGATATGCATGTACTCTCAGAGCTTAAATACATCTCACAAATATCAGCCACAAAGATAAGTTTAAATATATTTAATAATAAATAATAAAAGAACAAGAAAATACTCAGTAAATCACCACAGTAACTTTAGAGTTCAAAGTCACAGGAAATATTTAAAACAACATTGCAGGACAGTCTCAAATAAACACAGAAAACATCTAAACCAATCTTTACTATATTCCTAACTATATCTAAAAGAACTTACTGTACCCTAGTTAACTGATGTACAACAAGGCAAGTGCAGATGTGGTGAGTGGATGTTTCCAGCTGATATTATTAGATCAAAGACAAAATACAAAATGCACAGTTCTTAAATGAGAGTTCTTAAATTAATATCAAATATTACTGCTGGGATAATTGCAGTATGACATCACTTGTCACCTGATTTAAGTTCCCAGGCTCACAAACAACCCCCACTGATGCAGCTGTAGCATTTAGCATCTATCTGTGATAACACAGACTGTAGATGTTTGCAGATCTTGGAAGTTATAAAACAATAAAACACTTGTACATCTCCCACCTAGTAATTATCTCTCTTTCAAGGCAACATAGAGAGTCCCCTAGTGTAGACATCCTGTCTGTCTCCTGTTGACTGAAATTGAAAGATAAAATCTCTTGTTTATGGCCCAGCAATAAACTACTTCAATCTCAACTATTCTTAAGTTTTACAAGTTAATCTCCTGTTAAAATACATACATCTAAACAATTACAATAGTGTATAAAAATATCTCTTCAGCACACGTGTATACAATATGACATACAGTTTTAATGCATTTGTAAAACAGTCATATGAATCATATCGCTATTCACAAATGACACATAACCATTTACAAAATTCCAGATAGCTGGGCTGGCAGTAGCTCCTTTTGTTACATTTCTGTATCAATCATATTAATATTCATAAATGCCATCCAATTATTTACAAAATTCCAGATAGCTGGACTGGCAGTATTTCCTTTTGTGACACAATAAACTAGCCATAAAATATGACAAGTACATAACTAACCTCATAAGAACTAAACTGGACATTGCAGCCAGACTATCTCTCAATGGAGACATACATCCTAATCCCTGCCCATCTGATAACATTCTCTACCTTCCTAATCGCAATCTATGTCATAATACATTCTAACTTCCAAGAAAAGCTAATGACCTGCTTATTCTAAATATGAATGTCAGAAGCATTAGCAAAAAAATCCATGACCTCCATGCTTATCTTTCATTATATTCTCCTGACTTTGTATTATTAACTGAAACCTGGCTGAAACATCACATCTTCAATAATGAAATTTTAGCACCAGGATATAACATACCACATAATGATTGCACATCAAAAAAGGAAGAGATGTGGCTTTACTATTTAAAAAACAACTAACTGTAGAAAACTTGAATTTACACACACCTGCCTTAGGCAATGCAGAAACTATATTTGCAAAACTAAAAATTAACCCCAGAAAAAGTGTCAATATTATCGGCTGCTACATACCACCCAGTAACAACATACCCATCCTGGAGACCCTACTTGACTGGGCCTCCAAGTTCCTCCTGCTAGAAACCATCATCTTGGGGGACTTCAACATTGACTGGTCAACATGTAACTCCAGTTGTCCCACCAATTTCAGCAACCTCCATGGGTTTACTCAGCTCATCTATTCTCCCACAAGAATTAACAAATCCTCCAAGACAGTCAATACTTCACTGGATTCTCACAAACACACTTACACTTATCTGTCAATCTGGATGCCTCCCTGACAGTATGAGCAACTACTTATCTACATTTGCAATAAGACATCGAACAAATCAGGAAAAGCCCACCAGCTACCAAGTGATACGGAACAAGAAAAGCTTCAATCCATCTAACTTTATTAATGCACTAAAAGGATGCAACTGGACTCCTCTCAAGAATTTTAACCTTAACAAAGCTGTTCAGCACTTCAACTCTACCTTTTTAGGTATCTTAAACTCCCAAGCCCCTCCCAGAAAAATCAGAGTCAAAGAGACCAGATCTCAGCTGAAATCGAGAGATAAAGCCTGGGGTCACTGGCACAAAACTGAATCCCAGAAAACAAGCAAGCATATCTTGAATACCATAACAAGTCTAAGAAATGTGTCAAAATAGACAAAATCAACTACTACATAAGATACAAACAAAATATCAAAATAACCCCAAAATATTCCGATCACCCATTAACATTCTTCTTCCTGGAAAATCAGCTTCAACCCCTCCAGCCATAACAGATACCTCACTCAGTGTTGCCACTTATTTCAATAAATTCTTCACTGAATCCATTTGTGCATTAGCTAACTCTCAAAGCCATCAATCCCCAAACCAACTGCCCAATTATCATATTAAAAACAATGGCTTTACCTTCCATCCTGTCTCTACTGATAGAATTAAGAAGCGTCTTAGGAAACTAAAACCTACCACCTTAGCTGCTGATAAACTCCCAGTTGAATATTTCAGAATAGCTGCTGATGCCATTGCATACCCTGTATCCATTCTTATCAACTGTTCGATATCCAAAATTCTAGTCCCTGAAATCTGAAAAATCTCTCACATTATCCCACTCGAAGAAAAACTGCCAGGAACCACCACGATAAGCAAAGATCCAATTTTATTTTTAAAACAAACAAGCGCTTTCACGCATACATATGCGCTTCATCAGGTTATAACTTACACATAAAAGACGCCCATTTTTATAGTAAAACCAACCATCAATTTAGCAAAACAATTATCAATTTATCAATTAATTAAAACATAATTGCTGAGATGGGAACACCCATCATTTGTATTACTTCCATCAGCAAGTCTAATGCAAAAGTTACAAATGCACTGAAAACGTTTGACATAACTTAAAACAATTATATATATACAAAAATTATCATAGCATATAAAAACAATGATATTTAGCTAAGAGACAATTTCTTTGCATCCTGTGGAGCGCATCAAATCCACATTAAGCAGAAATGCATGAATTAAATAATATGTGTTGTACTGTTTTAAATAAACTAAGCTAATCTTACTATCGTGGATGAACCAAAGCAGTTATTAATCATCCCATTTCTTAGTTGCGTAATCAATTGATTCTGTGAAAGTCAAGCAACATTGGGAATAGCAGCATATAGGAGACATAGCGTATGACTAAAAACATAACTTATGTTTCACTCAACTCTTAGTATAGCGCATGCTGTAAAAGGTTAATGCGCTTCTAAGATCGTAGTCATATAACAACCTATCTATTCTTTAACAAATATTCATCTCAATAAATGCTATCTTAGCATAATGAAGCAATAAAGAACAAACATTTCGTAAACCCAAGAGATATAATAAATGTAAATATATATTCCTATATTGTCTATGCTGAACATACCCACATAATAAAACCAAACCATGGAACATCATTCTAAATACATATATTTATATTACATAATTCCTTCATTAAATCTTACTCTAACATGAAGATGGAAAAAACGCTGTTGCGACTAATAAAATAAGGATAGCATCTTTATAAATGTCTTCAAGCGTATATAAATGAATGAATAAAATAGAAGCCAAATAAATGAAAGAGCGCCACTCTTGCACTAATATAAGGGATTGCATACCCAAACAAAACATATAGTATAAAAAACTCAAAACTCAGAACTCTAAGCTGACGCTCCAAATATATATTGTGTAAAATGTTGTAGTGATCAGGAGCACGATCACCAACAGATCTCAGTGATACTGGGTAGATGTCAGCATGTAATGTTTCTCCAGTATTCAGCCACAATCAATAGGACTCATGTCAACTAGGAAAAACTTGTTAGAGGGCGTGCTCATCATGTTTATGAGCAAAACCATAGCATAAAAGTATCGGTATTTGACGCAATTAAGCATCAACGAAGCCAAAAGGCATCCCATGGACTATATAATGTGAGTAATCAAGATTATGGTAAAAACCAGTGCATACAAATCAAACAATAAACAAATATTATAAATAAAAATAATGTCTGTGTGACGAAGGAGAGGATAGTCACTTTCCGACAAAACAGGCGAAGGAGCAGAAAGCCCAAGCTTCCAGACTACACTCCAAATACACATTATACAGAGTGTTATAATAACCAAGAACATAAATATAAATATTAATGGTCCCTGACGGGTCTGGATAAATATCAAAAAATGATATTTCTTGAGTATTCGGCCACAGCTAGTGAATATCATAACAACAAGCAAAACTTGTCAAAATACATAATCACTAGCTATGAATGAGGCCACGGCATAGAGGCATTAACATTTAGACATAGTTGAACACTACAAAACCACGTGAGGACCCATAGGCTGTATATGTTCAAAAAATATATATATATCTAATGGGGGCATTATTCTAGCCCTAAAACAATAGTGCTATGTTAGCACCAATATCTCTTATATAAGATTAATATTATGTTAGTATTGTCATATCAGATATGGATGTATATTTGGAAAAATCTTCATTCTAGAACTTACATGTTTAATATGTAGTTATAAATCAAAATATGATATAGAGACATGAATCTAATATAAGTCTAAGTAAATATAATATCCCACTCCACAAAGGGGGTAACTCCAAGAAGTTAACCAACTATCAGCCAATAGCAATACTCTCATTTCTGTCTAAAATACTTGAGAGGTGTATACATACACAAATTATGGAATATCTCAACACCCACAACCTTCTCACAAACACTCAACATGGCTTCAGGCCCTATCACAGCACCACAGCAGCACTCATGTCACTCTGTCATACAGTAAACAAC